>NW_026123733.1:10000-17500 GCF_025177605.1 Cucumis melo | reverse complement strand
TCTTCCCCTCTGCTACCTATTTTTACTAGTGAATATTTTTACTAGTGGAGTAGGGTTGACTTAATCCATAGGTTACACCTTTCGCTTAATACTAGAATCGACAATTCTAGCATCTAAGGTTACATTAATCGGGGATACACGACAGAAGGAATTTTTTGATTTTCAAATTGCACCTCCAAGAAGCGTAGATTTATTTCAATTATTGTTTTCTTTCTATCCCGAATACTGTGTCTTTCTACTAAGACGGAGAGCGGTAAAGAAAATTGAAAAAAAAAAAAAATCAAATCGCACCATCTCTGTAATAGGTGAATGCCTCTTTTTCCCCGGAAGTTGTCGGAATTATTCGTAATAAGATATTGGCTACAATTGAAAAGGTCTTATCGATAAAATTTCCATTTATCCCACCAGATCTAGGCATCGGTAACAACCCCATTCTATAATTTCTTTTAATTACCTCTCGTGAGAAAATGATCCCACAAACAAAGGAATTGCATAGTACGAAATAACATAAAAACGGATTCATTAAAAAATCCCACTCGATATTAAAATTGTTTCTTTTTGATTTCACAGGAATCAATAAAAGAGAAGAAATATTTCAATCCGGTTAAATTTCATCCAAATGTAGTAGGATCAGAATGAAGAGAACTATTCTGATTTCAGCGAAGTTGAAGAAAAAAAGAATTTTATTTATCTGACTGGGGTAATTCTAGAAGTTTTTTGATTGAATTATGATACAAAAAAGAGCAAAAAGAATCGAATAATCATTCTATGATTCATAACTTGTGACTAGATATATGTATGGGATAAACAGTTGTTGGTGAAAAATCGAAAACTGTAAAAGTCGAATTTTTAGAAAAAAGGAATCATAGTTTAAAAAACTAAATAGAATCATGAGCTAAAAGTATCCATTAAACATAGTTAAAAAAAAATTATTTGTATAGTTAGAATTGGTTGGACGTGCCTATCAAAAAAAAAATTGAATATTAATGACTCACTATTAACTCGGTTTCTGGGCCATAATCATTCTGTAGGAGAGATGGCCGAGTGGTTGAAGGCGTAGCATTGGAACTGCTATGTAGGCTTTTGTTTACCGAGGGTTCGAATCCCTCTCTTTCCGTACTAATTCAACAATGTTACTGACCACAATGTATCAAATCAAATAACAATCGATACTATTATTCCAACGGTTAGACCTTTATGGATTCTTTATTTCGAATTTTTGTGGTACGGAAACGAAAAGACTGGAAAGAATGCACAAGAGATGAAAATCCCCCTACCGATCAATGATAGATGAATGATAGAAAAATTTCCGGATCAAAACCTTACTTTCCTTCGGTCTCTTTACTTAGACTTCGGCGAAGGGGAGGACGAAATTGTCCGAACCCTTGTTTTTTAGTTAGGTTTAAGTCTGACGAGAATAATATTCTACAACGAGCAATTCATTTATTTTTAAACTGACCCATTTACTATCTATTATTTGATTGACTAATCCTTTATATTGCAATGGCTGAAGAGTCAAATGTTTTGGCAATTCCTGAGGGGGGGATGAATCAAGATAATTTTGAATCAGTGTTCTCGATTTTTTTTTCATCTTTTGCTGTAATAATATCTCGGGGTTTGCACCGATAACTTGGTATATCCACTATAGAACCATTAACTAAAATATGTCTATGATTAACTAATTGTCGGGCTTGAGGAATAGTCGAAGCCATACCCAATCGAAAAAGGATGTTATCCAAACGCATTTCAAGTAATTGTAGTAAAACTTGACCCGTTGATCCTTTGGCTTTTCCGGCGATACGAACGTATTTAAGTAATTGTCGTTCTGTAAGACCATAATGAAAACGCAATTTTTGTTTTTCTTCTAAACGAATACGATATTGAGATTTTTTACCGGAACGCGATTGGTTTTTAAGATCGTTTCCGGTTTTGGGCCTTTTACTAGTTAGTCCCGGTAAAGCCCCCAGACGGCGTATTTTTTTGAAACGAGGCCCTCTGTAACGCGACATAAAGACTCCTTATTTTATTTTATTTAAATTTCATAAACATTTTATTTTATTTAAATTTCATAAACTTAAATGAAAACTAAATGATAAATATTATAAATGAAGTGAAATCCAGTAAAGTATTGTACTACAAAACAAAGAATAATTAGATAACTTGGATCAATATCCGGATCCTATTGTATATGTAAATGATATAAAAAAGTAAGAGTTCCTTTCTTGATTTGTTCTACAGAAATAGAACCCCTCCTTTAGTCATAAAGGTAAGTAAGTTCCTACGACATCATAGATCGGTGACCTTTGAAAAAGGGTAAGAAGTCGTTTCTTTATTTATTTGATTTATCAATTATGTCAAAAATAAAATCAATAGAGAAAAGCCGGCTATCGGAATCGAACCGATGACCATCGCATTACAAATGCGATGCTCTAACCTCTGAGCTAAGCGGGCTCACATAACAGAAATGTTACATGCATAGTAATTTACTAAATTACTGGGATCTTAGCTATTCCTAATTAATATGAATATAGAATCTAATTTCATTTCAAATAAATATTCAATATTGGAATTGTTCTATTATAGAACATAATAATTAATATAACGATTAATAGAATATAGCGATAGAAAATTTTGATCTATTTATCAAATGGATGTGTATCAATAATTAATGTGTTAATCTTAATTGCATTTAATGCAATTGAGATGATAATGAAGCGTTTCTATGTTTTCATTCTGAAAGGTGGAAGATAAGACGAACAAGGGAATCGACCGTTTAAGTATTAAATTTTTTACTAAAAAAATAATAGAAAGAGGGGCAAATATATATGTTCATATATCTATCTATATTGATATATATTGAATTGCAGATACAGAAATGATAGAATCATTTTGGATCGGAACAAATATGGGTCTCCGATAGAGAAGAGAGAGATGAAAGAAGATAGACAAGAAATCCAATAGGAGGAAACACTTTTCAATAGAGGAATCGGTATTCTAATGACTTGAGTGGTTCCAGTATAATACAAATGAAAGAAAACGGGGAAGGACATCATAATGCGATACTAATCTTAAAAGAGGGGGATATGGCGAAATCGGTAGACGCTACGGACTTAATTAGATTGAGCCTTGGTATGGAAACCTACTAAGTGATAACTTTCAAATTCAGAGAAACCCTGGAATTAAAAATGGGCAATCCTGAGCCAAATCCTTTTTTCCGAAAAAAAAGGGTAGGTGCAGAGACTCAATGGAAGCTGTTCTAACAAATGGAGTTGACGACGTTGCGTTAGTAAAGGAATGAATCCTTCCATCGAAACTCCAGAAACGATGAAAGATAAACGTATTACGTACTGAAATACTATATTGATTAATGACAACTCGAATCTCTATTTTTTATATTTCTATAATTTTTATATATTTATATTTATATATATATATATAAAATTATATATAAAAATGAACGAATTGTTATGAATCGATTCCAAGATCTACAAGTTGAAAAAATAATCGAATATTCATTGATCAAATCATTTACTCCATCATAGTCTGATAGATCTTTTGAAGAATTGATTAATCAGATCGAATAGAATAAAGATAGAGTCCCATTCTACATGTCAATAACGACAAAAATGAAATTTATAGTAAGAGGAAAATCCGTCGACTTTTAAAATCGTGAGGGTTCAAGTCCCTCTATCCCCAAAACCCTAAAAAGGCCCGTTGGCCTCTTTAATTATTTATCCGTTCATTAGCAATTCAGACTTTGTTATGTTTCTCATTCATTCGACTCTTTCACAAGCGTATTTGAGCGGAAATTTGATTTCTTATCACAAGGCTTGTGGTATATATTCTATATGATAGACGTACAAACGAACATCCTTGCGCAAGTAATCTGTGAAATTTGAATGATTAACTGTCTACTGTACTGAAACTTCGAAAGGCTTATCCAAGCCCTGAAATTTCGTATATCTTCAAAAAGAAGACTTTGGAATACCTTTTTTCTTATTTACAATTGACATAGACCAAAGTCATCTATTAAAATAAGGATAATGTGTCGGAAATGGCCGGGATAGCTCAGTTGGTAGAGCAGAGGACTGAAAATCCTCGTGTCACCAGTTCAAATCTGGTTCTTGGCACATCATGAATTTGTATGAGTATCTATTCTACGGATTCATTAATAATATAGATCATGAAAAATACTGATACATGATGATGTCTGGAAATCTACCCTTTAACTAAACTATATATATTTTTTTACTCTATTTATAGATGTCGAAAATAGACAAGTAAAGATAAAGAGGATATTTATAGAAATATGTAAAGGATGTATATAGATATGTAAAAGAAAAGAATTTTCTTTTGTTTCCTCTTCTTTTTTATTTGTTCATACTCTGTCTCCTGGCGTTCAATTCCTATTTTATACATATTTGAAAGTTTCAATTAGTTCCTTATAAGACCCAAAAGTCTAGTCTAGGGGAGTTGAAAGGCGGGAATGGCCAAGATTCATCTCAGATACAGTACAAATAGAATCCGATTCTCTTTTCATATTATATTTCTTCATTTCACCCTATGTGACTTTTTAAAGCACATCTATAAGTCATATGCGTGATACATAGTTCATAATGCAGAACTCATTTAGTTCATCCTATTAGCTTGTGGCTCATCCAAAATAAGTATCTTACAAATTGGATAATCTCACCAAATCTCTAATTGTATTTTTTTTAATCAATAATAATAAGATGAATGAGACTTCAATTACTATGCTATATCTATAAGAGAACGTAAAAATGTATTTGAATATCTTGAGTTGTCGAAGTGAAGATTAGTTTCGTATTATTTAATGAGCATCTTGTATTTCATAAAAATTGGGGGCAATATAATCCTTACGTAAGGGCCATCCTACCCAACTTTCAGGCATTAAGATACGCTTTAGACGTGGATGATTATCATAAGAAATTCCCAACATATCATAAGATTCCCTTTCTGGAAAATCCGCACTTTTCCAAACCCAGAAAACAGACGGAATTTTAGGATTTATCCTTGCGGCAAATACTTTTATGCATACCTCTTCCGGTTGATCTATACCATACTCGATTCTCGTAAGATGATACACACTAGCTAACAGTCCGCCTGGTGCTACATCATAAGCACATTGGGAACGTAGATAATTGTAACCATATACATATAAAATGACTGCAATGGAATGCCATTCCTCGGGCTTTATTTGTAAAGTCTCTATTCCTTGGTAATCGAAACCCAAAGATCTATGAACCAGTCCATGTTTGACTAGCCAAGAAGACAAATTACCCTGCATCTTCTCCCCCCCCCATTTTTTTATTTTTATTTGTATAAGTATTTCCCATTTACAATGAAAAATTGATGAAGATTCACTCGTTCTTTGCTTTGTTATTCTGTACAAAAAAAGTATACGGCCTAATTTACTAATTCGTAGGAAGAGACTGCACTTTTGTATTTGAAAAAAGTTTCAGGAGGGATGATCTCTGAAGTAGATGATGGTTGATAGAGTAATCCTTGATCGTAATTTCCAGTATTAGTACTTGGGCCAACATGAAATTTGTGATTGGTAGTAAAACACCGATTTTCCTCTTGAGACTTAATTCGATCTTCATAGATTTCTCGAGATATTTTCTTACGAAGTTTTGTTATAGCATCTATAACAGCCTCGGGTTTAGGCGGACAACCCGGCAAATACACATCGACAGGAATTAACTTATCGACTCCCCGAACAGTACTATAAGAATCGGTACTGAACATCCCTCCTGTAATTGTACATGCTCCCATAGCAATAACATATTTTGGTTCAGGCATTTGCTCATATAATCTTACTAAAGAAGGAGCCATTTTCATTGTTACCGTACCCGCTGTTAAAATTAAGTCTGCCTGTCTAGGACTAGATCTTGGTACCAGTCCATAACGATCAAAGTCGAATCGTGAACCTATTAATGAAGCGAATTCAATGAAGCAACAACTGGTACCATAGAGAAGCGGCCATAAACTGGAGAGTCTTGACCAATTTGAAAGATCATTTGATGTAGTTGAAATAACTGAAGTTTGGGTTGTTCGATCAAGTAAGGGAAACTCGATGGAATTCATAACTGTCTCAATGTTTTTTTTAATTGTCTGAATATTCAAAAACTAAGACCATTCCAATGCTCCTTTTCGCCATGCATAAACTAAACCGACAATTAGGATAAGCACGAAAATTAAAGCTTCTATAAAGACGGATACCCCTAATACATCAAAACTCATTGCCCACGGATAAAGAAAAACTGTTTCAACATCAAAAACAACAAAAACTAGAGCAAACATATAATAACGGATTCTAAATTGTACCCAAGCATCGCCCATTGGTTCTATTCCCGATTCATAACTCGAAAGTTTCTCTGGCTCTTTGCTAAGAGGGGCTAAAACTCCAGAAATTAGAAATGCCAAAATAGGAATAAGACTTGATATTATTAGAAATACCCAGAAAATATCATATTCGTAAAGCAGAAACATAAACGTACTCCTATCAATGTGGAAAATATACCGGATTAGTCGATCGGTACATGTCTCGTTTGAAGATTCATCCACTATAATCCTATTTATATAATATCTATTATATCCATAATAAATATATATTAAATATTATATATTTATATAGAGAGGATACATATAGTCGGAATTTCCATTTAGGAACTTTTAGTGATTGAAGAAGGAAAGAGAAGACGACTACTTTAGTTTTGTGCTTTACTAGATAAGGTATACCAACAGAAAAGCCTATTTGAGAATGTTTACAATGAAAGTTACCAAAGATCTTCGTTTCTCAAACTCTAGCTTGTCCACAAATAAAATACAGTAAGTCGTTCCTAGATCCATGTGATTTACTAGTGCATTCGATTTGCATTGGGTTATGGTGGAGTTTTTAACCGGTTTCATGTCATGATTTTGACTCCAAAAATTTACTAGAATTGGGTAGGTATCCCAAAGAAAAGAAGTATTACTAATTTCTTGATTTTGTATGGGAAAATAGGAAAATTTTCATATGTAATTCATCTACAAAGATAAGACATTAATGATGAACCAAATCAAGTGGCCAATTACAAACAATACAAACAATAATGAGGAAAGGAAAACGATTCTATTTTTGAATTATTAATAATATAGGGCTATACGGACTCGAACCGTAGACCTTCTCGGTAAAACAGATCAAACTTATTATTATCAAAATGATTTGAACTGTTTCAAAGACCCAACATGCATTTTTTTGCATTGGGCTCTTTCATTAACTGTTATAAATAAGTTAGTCTACCATATTTTTTCTTGACAGAAAGAAAGGGAGATGGTTCCATGTGCTCTGATTCATTATTTTGATTCGAATCTCGGAGCACTACCAAAGTTTTTCAAAGAAGGGGTTATCCTGACGTAGGTATGCTTCTGACCTAGATCAACTTAAGTTAAATGGAATCTCTATCGTCCTGCTTCTGCTTAAAGAATAAAATATGA
>NW_026123733.1:0-5000 GCF_025177605.1 Cucumis melo | reverse complement strand
AACTTAAAAATTTTTATTGTTGTGCTGGATCCGCAATTAAGCCTATGGATCCTTAGGATTGGTGTAGTCATTTAATATTTAATATATTATATCCCGTAGCGTCGTTTCAGATCCGGGATCGAGCCAAGTATCACAACTTCTTCTACCCCATCCTGTATATTGTCCTTTTTGTTCTGTCTTGGAATACAAATTTTTTAGTAGACGAGATTTTACGAAAAAAGTTCTTCATATTCATAGGGATAACAACGATTTTTTTTTATGTGAATTTGACAATTTGACATAACCGGTGAGAAACCACTATTTATAAATTAATAATTGAATTGATTTAATTGAAAAAAAAAATAATTCTCTTTTGAGAGAACGCTAAGTATCACTTCACTATATATAACGGAACCTTTTTTTTTTAAGACCGACTCGTTAATACTTAATAATCCTAGTGATTGGATTTAGATCCTATTCTGATAGGAAATGAGATATTTAAATGATTTCTTTTTTATCGAATGACTATTCAGCTATTGTATTTTCATGTAAATAGGGGCAAGAAAGCTCTATGGAAAAAAGATGGTTAAATTCGATGTTGTCTAAAGGGAAGTTAGAATACAGGTGTAGGCTAAATAAATCAATCAATAGTCTTGGTCCTATTGAAAGTGAAGGATCAATTATAAATAATATGAATAAAAACATTCCTAGTCATAGTGATAGTTACAATTCTAGTTACAGTACTGTTGATGATTTAGTCGGCATTCGGAATTTCATATCTGATGACACTTTTTTAGTTAGGGATAGTAATAGCTGCAGTTATTCCATCTATTTGGATATTGAAAATCAAATTTTTGAGATTGACAATGATCCTTCTTTTGTAAGTGAACTAGAAAGTTCTTTTTATAGTTTTCGGAACTCTACTTATCAAAATAATGTATCTAAGAGTGATGATTCCCACTATGATCAGTACATGTATGATACTAAATATAGTTGGAATAATCACATTAATAGTTGCATTGACAGTTATCTTTGGATCAAATCTGTATTGATAGTTACATTTTAAGTGGTAGTCACAATTACAGTGACAGTTACATTTATAGTTCTATTTGTGCTGAAGGTGGAAATAGTAGTCAAAGTGAGAGTTTCAGTATAAGAACTAGCACGCATAGAAAAAATTTAACTACAACAGAACGTTCTAATGATCTAGATCTAACTAAAAAATACAGGCATTTGTGGGTTCAATGCGAAAATTGTTATGGATTAAATTATAAGAAAATTTTTAAATCAAAAATGAATATTTGTCAACAATGTGGATACCATTTGAAAATGAGTAGTTCAGATAGAATCGAACTTTTGATTGATCCAGGTACTTGGGACCCTATGGATGAAGACATGGTCTCTTTGGATCCCATTCAATTTGATTCGGAGAATCAACTTTATACTTATAAAGATCGTCTTTCTTCTTATCAAAGAAAGACAGGATTAACTGAGGCTATTCAAACAGGCACAGGTAAATTAAATGATATTCCAGTAGCAATTGGGGTTATGGATTTTCAGTTTATAGGGGGTAGTATGGGATCCGTAGTAGGAGAGAAAATCACCCGTTTGATCGAGTATGCTACCAATCAATTTTTACCTCTTATTTTAGTGTGTGCTTCGGGAGGAGCACGCATGCAAGAAGGAAGTTTGAGCTTGATGCAAATGGCAAAAATATCTTCCGCTTTATATGATTATCAATCAAATAAAAAATTAATTCTATGTAGCAATCCTTACATCTCCTACTACTGGTGGGGTGACAGCTAGTTTTGGTATGTTGGGGGATATCATTATTGCCGAACCGAATGCCTACATCGCATTTGCGGGTAAAAGAGTAATTGAACAAACATTGAATAAGGCAGTCCCTGAGGGTTCACAGGAGGCTGAATCTTTATTCGATAAGGGCTTATTCGATCTAATCGTACCACGTAATCCTTTAAAAGGTGTTGTGAGTGAGTTATTTCAGCTCCACGCTTTCGTTCCCTCGAATCAAAATTCAATCAAGTAAAGCCTTACTTAACTTAAAAAATGAATTCTTTTTTTTTTTATTTCTTCCGCAAAATTTGGCACGGGGAAGAAAATGAATTTCATGCTCCCTTCTTAACATTACATGTGTATATATACTTCAACTATAGCAAATAGCGGCATAGAGTCTTGCATCTTTCTACATCTCTAGCGGATCTCTAGTTTTACTAAGAATCCTTGTTGTTGGATCGGATTATAACTACCTTTTTGGGAATTTGTACGAAAATCTTTATGAAATTTTATTAAAAAAAAAATGCTAAGACAAGATAATAACTAAAATAATGCAAACGTCTATTATGATACATATATCTCATGTCGAAAGATGAGTAAGTCCATTTATTTAATTCGACATTCCTCATTCCTTTTCTATATATACTCACGTAGATATTACTTAGTATAATTATATATTGAATTAGTATAATTATAAGATACCTTTTATAACAATCAATAAATAACAGGTAAAACTATTAATATAACAATGAAAATATTAAGTCGAGGTATCCATTCTATGACAACTCTCACCACCTTACCCTCTATTTTTGTGCCTTTAGTGGGCCTAGTATTTCCGGCAATTGCAATGGCTTCTTTATTTCTTCATGTTCAAAAAAACAAGATTTTTTAAATATGCTGTCTATTTTTTTTTTTCAAAACTTAGACTTTGACGATAACACAGCTATCTATTTAGTAGACTAGAATCTAACATGTGGCTTACTCCAAACATAAGCGATTATACATACGTAAACATGATATCTGAGGAAATCAATTAGAAGTATTTCAAAATAGAAAATAGATAAGTTTCAAAATAGAAAATAGATAAGAGATCGGGCGACAAATGTTTGAGATATAAAATCAATATACCTATATGGATGTAGGTATCTATAGGGAATCATATAAAGGTGATGTTATTATTTTAGATCTAAGTAATTCGATGAATTACTTAGATCTAAAGTAAAGGTTCACATCAAAATAGTGCTAGTTGATTAGAGTTACTTCGGAAACAAAAAAAAGTAAAATAGATTTTTTTTGATTCTCTTAATTCCAATAAAATGCAACGAGATCTAGTATGAATTGGCGATCAGAACGTATATGGATAGAATTTATAAGAGGATCTCGAAAAATCAGCAATTTCTGCTGGGCCTTTATCCTTTTTTTAGGTTCATTAGGGTTTTTATTGGTTGGAACTTCCAGTTATCTTGGTAGGGATTTGATAGCTTTATTTCCGTCTCAGCAAATAATTTTTTTTCCACAGGGGATCGTAATGTCTTTCTATGGGATTGCCGGTCTCTTTATTAGCTCCTATTTGTGGTGCACAATTTTGTGGAATGTAGGTAGCGGTTATGATCGATTCGATAGAAAAGAAGAAATAGTGTCTATTTTTCGTTGGGGGTTTCCTGGAAAAAAATCGTCGAATCTTCCTACGATTCCTTATGAAAGACATTCAGTCCATCAGAATAGAAGTTAAAGAGGGTATTTATGCACGTCGTGTCCTTTATATGGAAATAAGAGGCCAAGGGGCCATTCCCTTGACGCGTACCGATCAGAATCTGACCCCACGAGAAATTGAGCAAAAGGCTGCCGAATTGGCCTATTTCTTGCGTGTACCAATTGAAGTTTTTTGAAAAATGAAGTTCAGAATGAATTTTGTTCGTAGCAAGAGGGATAAAACTGAAATGAAAGAATAGTCTTTTTTATAGACCATAGTAATAGTATAATAACTTAACTGGAATTTCTTCAGAATGCTCATTTGACCCAAAGCAGACGTATACGGAACAGCCAGAAAACTTTCTTTGTCCGAAATTTTGATCCGTATGTAAATCAACTGCACAGTAACAAAAAAAAGTGGATTCTTTGTTATTTTCTTTCTGTATTATTTCGAAATTCAAGGATTAACTAATAAATCACAAATCAAAAACTAAAAAACAGGGAATGGATTCATAATAGTATGCATATGACTTGTAATAGAACTTATGTTTGATATAAATATTAGTAGTGTAGAGAGTTAACGAATGAAGTGAGTTCATTAAAAAATAAAAGACGAAAAAATGGAAAAAAAGAAAGCATTCATTCCCCTTCTATATCTTGCATCTATAGTATTTTTGCCCTGGTGGATCTCTCTTTCATTTAATAAAAGCCTAGAATCTTGGGTTACTAATTGGTGGAATACTGGTCAATCCGAAATTTTTTTGAATGATATTCAAGAAAAGAGTATTATAAAAAAAGTTCTAGAATTAGAGGAACTCTTTCTCTTGGACGAAATGCTAAAGGAATACCCAGAAACACATCTACAAAAGCTTCGTATCGGAATCTACAAAGAAACGATCCAATTGATCAAGATGCACAATGAGGATCGTATCCATATGATTTTGCACTTCTCGACAAATATAATCTGTTTCGTTATTCTAAGTGGTTATTCTATTCTTGGTAATGAAGAACTTGTTATTCTTAACTCTTGGGTTCAAGAGTTCCTATATAACTTAAGCGACACAATAAAAGCTTTTTCTATTCTTTTATTAACTGATTTATGTATAGGATTTCATTCACCCCATGGTTGGGAACTAATGATTGGTTCTGTCTACAAAGATTTTGGATTTTCTCATAACGATCAAATTATATCCGGTCTTGTTTCCACTTTTCCAGTCATTCTTGACACAATTTTAAAATATTGGATCTTCCGTTATTTAAATCGTGTATCTCCCTCACTTGTAGTGATTTATCATTCAATGAATGACTGAAAAATATAATGTTTGTTACTTTGTACATAAGTAAAACATTCAAAATTGTACTTATTCCTTCTACCCATCGCGAAGGATGCCTCCTATATTCGAGTAACTTTATTTCAGTAAATAGCAGAATCATGGATAGGGAACTATACTAGGGACCTACCTAATTTTATTGTAGAAATTTTTGGGCTCAATGATTGGACCATGCAAACTAGAAATACCTTTTCTTCGATAAAG
>NW_026123732.1:0-186153 GCF_025177605.1 Cucumis melo | reverse complement strand
AAAACTGAGTCCGGGGCATTCCCGCTCGCGTTTTCTTGGGACGAGCACCGGAAGTCCTCGAGCTCAGCCCGTTTCCTTCGCTGCAAGTGCATTTCCAGTGGTTTCTGACACCGGACGAGCGTTCGCCACTCGTTGGAAGCTTCGGCCATCTTTTGGACCGTTTTGGGTCGCACCACAGTTCTCCCTCCAACGAGCTCGCTTCCCGACCTATACCTCCGGAAAACGTGTCAGGGAGCATGCCAGGAGTGTGGGTTGAAGTCCTCGGAGCACGAGACCCGAAGATCGAAAAACTTATGACCAATACGGAGCAAAGGGAAGAAACCGTCGGGGGACCGCTTTTTACCCCAGGACGAGAAAACTGAGTCCGGGGCATTCCCGCTCGCGTTTTCTTGGGACGAGCACCGGAAGTCCTCGAGCTCAGCCCGTTTCCTTCGCTGCAAGTGCATTTCCAGTGGTTTCTGACACCGGACGAGCGTTCGCCACTCGTTGGAAGCTTCGGCCATCTTTTGGACCGTTTTGGATCGCACCACAGTTCTCCCTCCAACGAGCTCGCTTCCCGACCTATACCTCCGGAAAACGTGTCAGGGAGCATGCCAGGAGTGTGGGTTGAAGTCCTCGGAGCACGAGACCCGAAGATCGAAAGACTTATGACCAATACGGAGCAAAGGGAAGAAACCGTCGGGGGACCGCTTTTTACCCCAGGACGAGAAAACTGAGTCCGGGGCATTCCTGCTCGCGTTTTCTTGGGACGAGCACCGGAAGTCCTCGAGCTCAGCCCGTTTCCTTCGCTGCAAGTGCATTTCCAGTGGTTTCTGACACCGGACGAGCGTTCGCCACTCGTTGGAAGCTTCGGCCATCTTTTGGACCGTTTTGGGTCGCACCACAGTTCTCCCTCCAACGAGCTCGCTTCCCGACCTATACCTCCGAAAAACGTGTCAGGGAGCATGCCAGGAGTGTGGGTTGAAGTCCTCGGAGCACGAGAATCGAAGATCGAAAGACTTATGACCAATACGGAGCAAAGGGAAGAAACCGTCGGGGGACCGCTTTTTACCCCAGGACGAGAAAACTGAGTCCGGGGCATTCCCGCTCGCGTTTTCTTGGGACGAGCACCGGAAGTCCTCGAGCTCAGCCCGTTTCCTTCGCTGCAAGTGCATTTCCAGTTGTTTCTGACACCGGACGAGCGTTCGCCACTCGTTGGAAGCTTCGGCCATCTTTTGGACCGTTTTGGGTCGCACCACAGTTCTCCCTCCAACGAGCTCGCTTCCCGACCTATACCTCCGGAAAACGTGTCAGGGAGCATGCCAGGAGTGTGGGTTGAAGTCCTCGGAGCACGAGACCCGAAGATCGAAAGACTTATGACCAATACGAAGCAAAGGGAAGAAACCGTCGGGGGACTGCTTTTTACCCCAGGACGAGAAAACGGAGTCCGGGGCATTCCCGCTCGCGTTTTCTTGGGACGAGCACCGGAAGTCCTCGAGCTCAGCCCGTTTCCTTCGCTGCAAGTGCATTTCCAGTGGTTTCTGACACCGGACGAGCGTTCGCCACTCGTTGGAAGCTTCGGCCATCTTTTGGACCGTTTTGGGTCGCACCACAATTCTCCCTCCAACGAGCTCGCTTCCCGACCTATACCTCCGGAAAATGTGTCAGGGAGCATGCCAGGAGTGTGGGTTGAAGTCCTCGGAGCACGAGACCCGAAGATCGAAAGACTTATGACCAATACGGAGCAAAGGGAAGAAACCGTCGGGGGACCGCTTTTTACCCCAGGACGAGAAAACTGAGTTCGGGGCATTCCCGCTCGCGTTTTCTTGGGACAAGCACCGGAAGTCCTCGAGCGCAGCCCGTTTCCTTCGCTGCAAGTGCATTTCCAGTGGTTTCTGACACCGGACGAGCGTTCGCCACTCGTTGGAAGCTTCGGCCATCTTTTGGACCGTTTTGGGTCGCACCACAGTTCTCCCTCCAACGAGCTCGCTTCCCGACCTATACCTTCGGAAAACGTGTCAGGGAGCATGCCAGGAGTGTGGGTTGAAGTCCTCGGAGCACGAGACCCGAAGATCGAAAGACTTATGACCAATACGGAGCAAAGGGAAGAAACCGTCGGGGGACCGCTTTTTACCCCAAGACGAGAAAACTGAGTCCGGGGCATTCCCGCTCGCGTTTTCTTGGGACGAGCACCGGAAGTCCTCGAGCTCAGCCCGTTTCCTTCGCTGCAAGTGCATTTCCAGTGGTTTCTGACACCGGACGAGCGTTCGCCACTCGTTGGAAGCTTCGGCCATCTTTTGGACCGTTTTGGGTCGCACCACAGTTCTCCCTCCAACGAGCTCGCTTCCCGACCTATACCTCCGGAAAACGTGTCAGGGAGCATGCCAGAAGTGTGGGTTGAAGTCCTCGGAGCACGAGACCCAAAGATCGAAAGACTTATGACCAATACGGAGCAAAGGGAAGAAACCGTCGGGGGACCGCTTTTTACCCCAAAACGAGAAAACTGAGTCCGGGGCATTCCCTCTCGCGTTTTCTTGGGACGAGCACCGGAAGTCCTCAAGCTCAGCCCGTTTCCTTCGCTGCAAGTGCATTTCCAGTGGTTTCTGACACCGGACGAGCGTTCGCCACTCGTTGGAAGCTTCGGCCATCTTTTGGACCGTTTTGGGTCGCACCACAGTTCTCCCTCCAACGAGGTCGCTTCCCGACCTATACCTCCGGAAAACGTGTCAGGGAGCATGCCAGGAGTGTGGGTTGAAGTCCTCGGAGCACGAGACCCGAAGATCGAAAGACTTATGACCAATACGGAGCAAAGGGAAGAAACCGTCGGGGGACCGCTTTTTACCCCAGGACGAGAAAACTGAGTCCGGGGCATTCCCGCTCGCGTTTTCTTGGGACGAGCACCGGAAGTCCTCGAGCTCAGCCCGTTTCCTTCGCTGCAAGTGCATTTCCAGTTGTTTCTGACACCGGACGAGCGTTCGCCACTCGTTGGAAGCTTCGGCCATCTTTTGGACCGTTTTGGGTCGCACCACATTTCTCCCTCCAACGAGCTCGCTTCCCGACCTATACCTCCGGAAAACGTGTCAGGGAGCATGCCAGGAGTGTGGGTTGAAGTCCTCGGAGCACGAGACCCGAAGATCGAAAGACTTATGACCAATACGGAGCAAAGGGAAGAAACCGTCGGGGGACCGCTTTTTACCCCAGGACGAGAAAACTGAGTCCGGGGCATTCCCGCTCGCGTTTTCTTGGGACGAGCACCGGAAGTCCTCGAGCTCAGCCCGTTTCCTTCGCTGCAAGTGCATTTCCAGTGGTTTCTGACACCGGACGAGCGTTCGCCACTCGTTGGAAGCTTCGGCCATCTTTTGGACCGTTTTGGGTCGCACCACAGTTCTCCCTCCAACGAGCTCGCTTCCCGACCTATACCTCCGGAAAACGTGTCAGGGAGCATGCCAGGAGTGTGGGTTGAAGTCCTCGGAGCACGAGACCCGAAGATCGAAAGACTTATGACCAATACGGAGCAAAGGGAAGAAACCGTCGGGGGACCGCTTTTTACCCCAGGACGAGAAAACTGAGTCCGGGGCATTCCCGCTCACGTTTTCTTGGGACGAGCACCGGAAGTCCTCGAGCTCAGCCCGTTTCCTTCGCTGCAAGTGCATTTCCAGTTGTTTCTGACACCGGACGAGCGTTCGCCACTCGTTGGAAGCTTCGGCCATCTTTTGGACCGTTTTGGGTCGCACCACAGTTCTCCCTCCAACGAGCTCGCTTCCCGACCTATACCTCCGGAAAACGTGTCAGGGAGCATGCCAGGAGTGTGGGTTGAAGTCCTCGGAGCACGAGACCCGAAGATCGAAAGAGTTATGACCAATACGGAGCAAAGGGAAGAAACCGTCGGGGGACCGCTTTTTACCCCAGGACGAGAAAACTGAGTCCGGGGCATTCCCGCTCGCGTTTTCTTGGGACGAGCACCGGAAGTCCTCGAGCTCAGCCCGTTTCCTTCGCTGCAAGTGCATTTCCAGTGGTTTCTGACACCGGACGAGCGTTCGCCACTCGTTGGAAGCTTCGGCCATCTTTTGGACCGTTTTGGGTCGCACCACAGTTCTCCCTCCAACGAGCTCGCTTCCCGACCTATACCTCCGGAAAACGTGTCAGGGAGCATGCCAGGAGTGTGGGTTGAAGTCCTCGGAGCACGAGACCCGAAGATCGAAAGACTTATGACCAATACGGAGCAAAGGGAAGAAACCGTCGGGGGACCGCTTTTTACCCCAGGACGAGAAAACTGAGTCCGGGGCATTCCCGCTCGCGTTTTCTTGGGACGAGCACCGGAAGTCCTCGAGCTCAGCCCGTTTCCTTCGCTGCAAGTGCATTTCCAGTGGTTTCTGACACCGGACGAGCGTTCGCCACTCGTTGGAAGCTTCGGCCATCTTTTGGACCGTTTTGGGTCGCACCACAGTTCTCCCTCCAACGAGCTCGCTTCCCGACCTATACCTCCGGAAAACGTGTCAGGGAGCATGCCAGGAGTGTGGGTTGAAGTCCTCGGAGCACGAGACCCGAAGATCGAAAGACTTATGACCAATACGGAGCAAAGGGAAGAAACCGTCGGGGGACCGCTTTTTACCCCAGGACGAGAAAACTGAGTCCGGGGCATTCCCGCTCGCGTTTTCTTGGGACGAGCACCGGAAGTCCTCGAGCTCAGCCCGTTTCCTTCGCTGCAAGTGCATTTCCAGTGGTTTCTGACACCGGACGAGCGTTCGCCACTCGTTGGAAGCTTCGGCCATCTTTTGGACCGTTTTGGGTCGCACCACAGTTCTCCCTCCAACGAGCTCGCTTCCCGACCTATACCTCCGGAAAACGTGTCAGGGAGCATGCCAGGAGTGTGGGTTGAAGTCCTCGGAGCACGAGACCCGAAGATCGAAAGACTTATGACCAATACGGAGCAAAGGGAAGAAACCGTCGGGGGACCGCTTTTTACCCCAGGACGAGAAAACTGAGTCCGGGGCATTCCCGCTCGCGTTTTCTTGGGACGAGCACCGGAAGTCCTCGAGCTCAGCCCGTTTCCTACGCTGCAAGTGCATTTCCAGTGGTTTCTGACACCGGACGAGCGTTCGCCACTCGTTGGAAGCTTCGGCCATCTTTTGGACCGTTTTGGGTCGCACCACAGTTCTCCCTCCAACGAGCTCGCTTCCCGACCTATACCTCCGGAAAACGTGTCAGGGAGCATGCCAGGAGTGTGGGTTGAAGTCCTCAGAGCACGAGACCCGAAGATCGAAAGACTTATGACCAATACGGAGCAAAGGGAAGAAACCGTCGGGGGACCGCTTTTTACCCCAGTACGAGAAAACTGAGTCCGGGGCATTCCCGCTCGCGTTTTCTTGGGACGAGCACCGGAAGTCCTCGAGCTCAGCCCGTTTCCTTCGCTGCAAGTGCATTTCCAGTGGTTTCTGACACCGGACGAGCGTTCGCCACTCGTTGGAAGCTTCGGCCATCTTTTGGACCGTTTTGGGTCGCACCACAGTTCTCCCTCCAACGAGCTCGCTTCCCG
Organism: Cucumis melo; assembly: GCF_025177605.1. Taxonomy (NCBI): domain Eukaryota; kingdom Viridiplantae; phylum Streptophyta; class Magnoliopsida; order Cucurbitales; family Cucurbitaceae; genus Cucumis; species Cucumis melo. The sequence goes on along the minus strand of NW_026123732.1, from coordinate 180,638 downwards.
ACCTATACCTCCGGAAAACGTGTCAGGGAGCATGCCAGGAGTGTGGGTTGAAGTCCTCGGAGCACGAGACCCGAAGATCGAAAGACTTATGACCAATACGGAGCAAAGGGAAGAAACCGTCAGGGGACCGCTTTTAACCCCAGGACGAGAAAACTGAGTCCGGGGCATTCCCGCTCGCGTTTCCTTGGGACGAGCATCGGAAGTCCTCGAGCTCAGCCCGTTTCCTTCGCTGCAAGTGCATTTCCAGTGGTTTCTGACACCGGACGAGCGTTCGCCACTCGTTGGAAGCTTCGGCCATCTTTTGGACCGTTTTGGGTCGCACCACAGTTCTCCCTCCAACGAGCTCGCTTCCCGACCTATACCTCCGGAAAACGTGTCAGGGAGCATGCCAGGAGTGTGGGTTGAAGTCCTCGGAGCACGAGACACGAAGATCGAAAGACTTATGACCAATACGGAGCAAAGGGAAGAAACCGTCGGGGGACCGCTTTTTACCCCAGGACGAGAAAACTGAGTCCGGGGCATTCCCGCTCGCGTTTTCTTGGGACGAGCACCGGAAGTCCTCGAGCTCAGCCCGTTTCCTTCGCTGCAAGTGCATTTCCAGTGGTTTCTGACACCGGACGAGCGTTCGCCACTCGTTGGAAGCTTCGGCCATCTTTTGGACCGTTTTGGGTCGCACCACAGTTCTCCCTCCAACGAGCTCGCTTCCCGACCTATACCTCCGGAAAACGTGTCAGGGAGCATGCCAGGAGTGTGGGTTGAAGTCCTCGGAGCACGAGACCCGAAGATCGAAAGACTTATGACCAATACGGAGCAAAGGGAAGAAACCGTCGGGGGACCGCTTTTTACCCCAGGACGAGAAAACTGAGTCCGGGGCATTCCCGCTCGCGTTTTCTTGGGACGAGCACCGGAAGTCCTCGAGCTCAGCCCGTTTCCTTCGCTGCAAGTGCATTTCCAGTGGTTTCTGACACGGGACGAGCGTTCGCCACTCGTTGGAAGCTTCGGCCATCTTTTGGACCGTTTTGGGTCGCACCACAGTTCTCCCTCCAACGAGCTCGCTTCCCGACCTATACCTCCGGAAAACGTGTCAGGGAGCATGCCAGGAGTGTGGGTTGAAGTCCTCGGAGCACGAGACCCGAAGATCGAAAGACTTATGACCAATACGGAGCAAAGGGAATAAACCGTCGGGGGACCGCTTTTTACCCCAGGACGAGAAAACTGAGTCCGGAGCATTCCCGCTCGCGTTTTCTTGGGACGAGCACCGGAAGTCCTCGAGCTCAGCCCGTTTCCTTCGCTGCAAGTGCATTTCCAGTGGTTTCTGACACCGGACGAGCGTTCGCCACTCGTTGGAAGCTTCGGCCATCTTTTGGACCGGTTTGGGTCGCACCACAGTTCTCCCTCCAACGAGCTCGCTTCCCGGCCTATACCTCCGGAAAACGTGTCAGGGAGCATGCCAGGAGTGTGGGTTGAAGTCCTCGGAGCACGAGACCCGAAGATCGAAAGACTTATGACCAATACGGAGCAAAGGGAAGAAACCGTCGGGGGACCGCTTTTTACCCCAGGACGAGAAAACTGAGTCCGGGGCATTCCCGCTCGCGTTTTCTTGGGACGAGCACCGGAAGTCCTCGAGCTCAGCCCGTTTCCTTCGCTGCAAGTGCATTTCCAGTGGTTTCTGACACCGGACGAGCGTTCGCCACTCGTTGGAAGCTTCGGCCATCTTTTGGACCGTTTTGGGTCGCACCACAGTTCTCCCTCCAACGAGCTCGCTTCCCGACCTATACCTCCGGAAAACGTGTCAGGGAGCATGCCAGGAGTGTGGGTTGAAGTCCTCGGAGCACGAGACCCGAAGATCGAAAGACTTATGACCAATACGGAGCAAAGGGAAGAAACCGTCGGGGGACCGCTTTTTACCCCAGGACGAGAAAACTGAGTCCGGGGCATTCCCGCTCGCGTTTTCTTGGGACGAGCACCGGAAGTCCTCGAGCTCAGCCCGTTTCCTATGCTGCAAGTGCATTTCCAGTGGTTTCTGACACCGGACGAGCGTTCGCCACTCGTTGGAAGCTTCGGCCATCTTTTGGACCGTTTTGGGTCGCACCACAGTTCTCCCTCCAACGAGCTCGCTTCCCGACCTATACCTGTGGAAAACGTGTCAGGGAGCATGCCAGGAGTGTGGGTTGAAGTCCTCGGAGCACGAGACCCGAAGATCGAAAGACTTATGACCAATACGGAGCAAAGGGAAGAAACCGTCGGGGGACCGCTTTTTACCCCAGGACGAGAAAACTGAGTCCGGGGCATTCCCGCTCGCGTTTTCTTGGGACGAGCATCGGAAGTCCTCGAGCTCAGCCCGTTTCCTTCGCTGCAAGTGCATTTCCAGTGGTTTCTGACACCGGACGAGCGTTCGCCACTCGTTGGAAGCTTCGGCCATCTTTTGGACCGTTTTGGGTCGCACCACAGTTCTCCCTCCAACGAGCTCGCTTCCCGACCTATACCTCCGGAAAACGTGTCAGGGAGCATGCCAGGAGTGTGGGTTGAAGTCCTCGGAGCACGAGACCCGAAGATCGAAAGACTTATGACCAATACGGAGCAAAGGGAAGAAACCGTCGGGGGACCGCTTTTTACCCCAGGACGAGAAAACTGAGTCCGGGGCATTCCCGCTCGCGTTTTCTTGGGACGAGCACCGGAAGTCCTCGAGCTCAGCCCGTTTCCTTCGCTGCAAGTGCATTTCCAGTGGTTTCTGACACCGGACGAGCGTTCGCCACTCGTTGGAAGCTTCGGCCATCTTTTGGACCGTTTTGGGTCGCACCACAGTTCTCCCTCCAACGAGCTCGCTTCCCGACCTATACCTCCGGAAAACGTGTCAGGGAGCATGCCAGGAGTGTGGGTTGAAGTCCTCGGAGCACGAGACCCGAAGATCGAAAGACTTATGACCAATACGGAGCAAAGGGAAGAAACCGTCGGGGGACCGCTTTTTACCCCAGGACGAGAAAACTGAGTCCGGGGCATTCCCGCTCGCGTTTTCTTGGGACGAGCACCGGAAGTCCTCGAGCTCAGCCCGTTTCCTATGCTGCAAGTGCATTTCCAGTGGTTTCTGACACCGGACGAGCGTTCGCCACTCGTTGGAAGCTTCGGCCATCTTTTGGACCGTTTTGGGTCGCACCACAGTTCTCCCTCCAACGAGCTCGCTTCCCGACCTATACCTCCGGAAAACGTGTCAGGGAGCATGCCAGGAGTGTGGGTTGAAGTCCTCGGAGCACGAGACCCGAAGATCGAAAGACTTATGACCAATACGGAGCAAAGGGAAGAAACCGTCGGGGGGACCGCTTTTTACCCCAGGACGAGAAAACTGAGTCCGGGGCATTCCCGCTCGCGTTTTCTTGGGACGAGCACCGGAAGTCCTCGAGCTCAGCCCGTTTCCTACGCTGCAAGTGCATTTCCAGTGGTTTCTGACACCGGACGAGCGTTCGCCACTCGTTGGAAGCTTCGGCCATCTTTTGGACCGTTTTGGGTCGCACCACAGTTCTCCCTCCAACGAGCTCGCTTCCCGACCTATACCTCCGGAAAACGTGTCAGGGAGCATGCCAGGAGTGTGGGTTGAAGTCCTCAGAGCACGAGACCCGAAGATCGAAAGACTTATGACCAATACGGAGCAAAGGGAAGAAACCGTCGGGGGACCGCTTTTTACCCCAGTACGAGAAAACTGAGTCCGGGGCATTCCCGCTCGCGTTTTCTTGGGACGAGCACCGGAAGTCCTCGAGCTCAGCCCGTTTCCTTCGCTGCAAGTGCATTTCCAGTGGTTTCTGACACCGGACGAGCGTTCGCCACTCGTTGGAAGCTTCGGCCATCTTTTGGACCGTTTTGGGTCGCACCACAGTTCTCCCTCCAACGAGCTCGCTTCCCGACCTATACCTCCGGAAAACGTGTCAGGGAGCATGCCAGGAGTGTGGGTTGAAGTCCTCGGAGCACGAGACCCGAAGATCGAAAGACTTATGACCAATACGGAGCAAAGGGAAGAAACCGTCAGGGGACCGCTTTTAACCCCAGGACGAGAAAACTGAGTCCGGGGCATTCCCGCTCGCGTTTCCTTGGGACGAGCATCGGAAGTCCTCGAGCTCAGCCCGTTTCCTTCGCTGCAAGTGCATTTCCAGTGGTTTCTGACACCGGACGAGCGTTCGCCACTCGTTGGAAGCTTCGGCCATCTTTTGGACCGTTTTGGGTCGCACCACAGTTCTCCCTCCAACGAGCTCGCTTCCCGACCTATACCTCCGGAAAACGTGTCAGGGAGCATGCCAGGAGTGTGGGTTGAAGTCCTCGGAGCACGAGACACGAAGATCGAAAGACTTATGACCAATACGGAGCAAAGGGAAGAAACCGTCGGGGGACCGCTTTTTACCCCAGGACGAGAAAACTGAGTCCGGGGCATTCCCGCTCGCGTTTTCTTGGGACGAGCACCGGAAGTCCTCGAGCTCAGCCCGTTTCCTTCGCTGCAAGTGCATTTCCAGTGGTTTCTGACACCGGACGAGCGTTCGCCACTCGTTGGAAGCTTCGGCCATCTTTTGGACCGTTTTGGGTCGCACCACAGTTCTCCCTCCAACGAGCTCGCTTCCCGACCTATACCTCCGGAAAACGTGTCAGGGAGCATGCCAGGAGTGTGGGTTGAAGTCCTCGGAGCACGAGACCCGAAGATCGAAAGACTTATGACCAATACGGAGCAAAGGGAAGAAACCGTCGGGGGGACCGCTTTTTACCCCAGGACGAGAAAACTGAGTCCGGGGCATTCCCGCTCGCGTTTTCTTGGGACGAGCACCGGAAGTCCTCGAGCTCAGCCCGTTTCCTTCGCTGCAAGTGCATTTCCAGTGGTTTCTGACACGGGACGAGCGTTCGCCACTCGTTGGAAGCTTCGGCCATCTTTTGGACCGTTTTGGGTCGCACCACAGTTCTCCCTCCAACGAGCTCGCTTCCCGACCTATACCTCCGGAAAACGTGTCAGGGAGCATGCCAGGAGTGTGGGTTGAAGTCCTCGGAGCACGAGACCCGAAGATCGAAAGACTTATGACCAATACGGAGCAAAGGGAATAAACCGTCGGGGGACCGCTTTTTACCCCAGGACGAGAAAACTGAGTCCGGAGCATTCCCGCTCGCGTTTTCTTGGGACGAGCACCGGAAGTCCTCGAGCTCAGCCCGTTTCCTTCGCTGCAAGTGCATTTCCAGTGGTTTCTGACACCGGACGAGCGTTCGCCACTCGTTGGAAGCTTCGGCCATCTTTTGGACCGGTTTGGGTCGCACCACAGTTCTCCCTCCAACGAGCTCGCTTCCCGGCCTATACCTCCGGAAAACGTGTCAGGGAGCATGCCAGGAGTGTGGGTTGAAGTCCTCGGAGCACGAGACCCGAAGATCGAAAGACTTATGACCAATACGGAGCAAAGGGAAGAAACCGTCGGGGGACCGCTTTTTACCCCAGGACGAGAAAACTGAGTCCGGGGCATTCCCGCTCGCGTTTTCTTGGGACGAGCACCGGAAGTCCTCGAGCTCAGCCCGTTTCCTTCGCTGCAAGTGCATTTCCAGTGGTTTCTGACACCGGACGAGCGTTCGCCACTCGTTGGAAGCTTCGGCCATCTTTTGGACCGTTTTGGGTCGCACCACAGTTCTCCCTCCAACGAGCTCGCTTCCCGACCTATACCTCCGGAAAACGTGTCAGGGAGCATGCCAGGAGTGTGGGTTGAAGTCCTCGGAGCACGAGACCCGAAGATCGAAAGACTTATGACCAATACGGAGCAAAGGGAAGAAACCGTCGGGGGACCGCTTTTTACCCCAGGACGAGAAAACTGAGTCCGGGGCATTCCCGCTCGCGTTTTCTTGGGACGAGCACCGGAAGTCCTCGAGCTCAGCCCGTTTCCTATGCTGCAAGTGCATTTCCAGTGGTTTCTGACACCGGACGAGCGTTCGCCACTCGTTGGAAGCTTCGGCCATCTTTTGGACCGTTTTGGGTCGCACCACAGTTCTCCCTCCAACGAGCTCGCTTCCCGACCTATACCTGTGGAAAACGTGTCAGGGAGCATGCCAGGAGTGTGGGTTGAAGTCCTCGGAGCACGAGACCCGAAGATCGAAAGACTTATGACCAATACGGAGCAAAGGGAAGAAACCGTCGGGGGACCGCTTTTTACCCCAGGACGAGAAAACTGAGTCCGGGGCATTCCCGCTCGCGTTTTCTTGGGACGAGCATCGGAAGTCCTCGAGCTCAGCCCGTTTCCTTCGCTGCAAGTGCATTTCCAGTGGTTTCTGACACCGGACGAGCGTTCGCCACTCGTTGGAAGCTTCGGCCATCTTTTGGACCGTTTTGGGTCGCACCACAGTTCTCCCTCCAACGAGCTCGCTTCCCGACCTATACCTCCGGAAAACGTGTCAGGGAGCATGCCAGGAGTGTGGGTTGAAGTCCTCGGAGCACGAGACCCGAAGATCGAAAGACTTATGACCAATACGGAGCAAAGGGAAGAAACCGTCGGGGGACCGCTTTTTACCCCAGGACGAGAAAACTGAGTCCGGGGCATTCCCGCTCGCGTTTTCTTGGGACGAGCACCGGAAGTCCTCGAGCTCAGCCCGTTTCCTTCGCTGCAAGTGCATTTCCAGTGGTTTCTGACACCGGACGAGCGTTCGCCACTCGTTGGAAGCTTCGGCCATCTTTTGGACCGTTTTGGGTCGCACCACAGTTCTCCCTCCAACGAGCTCGCTTCCCGACCTATACCTCCGGAAAACGTGTCAGGGAGCATGCCAGGAGTGTGGGTTGAAGTCCTCGGAGCACGAGACCCGAAGATCGAAAGACTTATGACCAATACGGAGCAAAGGGAAGAAACCGTCGGGGGACCGCTTTTTACCCCAGGACGAGAAAACTGAGTCCGGGGCATTCCCGCTCGCGTTTTCTTGGGACGAGCACCGGAAGTCCTCGAGCTCAGCCCGTTTCCTATGCTGCAAGTGCATTTCCAGTGGTTTCTGACACCGGACGAGCGTTCGCCACTCGTTGGAAGCTTCGGCCATCTTTTGGACCGTTTTGGGTCGCACCACAGTTCTCCCTCCAACGAGCTCGCTTCCCGACCTATACCTCCGGAAAACGTGTCAGGGAGCATGCCAGGAGTGTGGGTTGAAGTCCTCGGAGCACGAGACCCGAAGATCGAAAGACTTATGACCAATACGGAGCAAAGGGAAGAAACCGTCGGGGGACCGCTTTTTACCCCAGGACGAGAAAACTGAGTCCGGGGCATTCCCGCTCGCGTTTTCTTGGGACGAGCACCGGAAGTCCTCGAGCTCAGCCCGTTTCCTACGCTGCAAGTGCATTTCCAGTGGTTTCTGACACCGGACGAGCGTTCGCCACTCGTTGGAAGCTTCGGCCATCTTTTGGACCGTTTTGGGTCGCACCACAGTTCTCCCTCCAACGAGCTCGCTTCCCGACCTATACCTCCGGAAAACGTGTCAGGGAGCATGCCAGGAGTGTGGGTTGAAGTCCTCGGAGCACGAGACCCGAAGATCAAAAGACTTATGACCAATACGGAGCAAAGGGAAGAAACCGTCGGGGGACCGCTTTTTACCCCAGGACGAGAAAACTGAGTCCGGGGCATTCCCGCTCGCGTTTTCTTGGGACGAGCACCGGAAGTCCTCGAGCTCAGCCCGTTTCCTTCGCTGCAAGTGCATTTCCAGTGGTTTCTGACACCGGACGAGCGTTCGCCACTCGTTGGAAGCTTCGGCCATCTTTTGGACCGTTTTGGGACGCACCACAGTTCTCCCTCCAACGAGCTCGCTTCCCGACCTATACCTCCGGAAAACGTGTCAGGGAGCATGCCAGGAGTGTGGGTTGAAGTCCTCGGAGCACGAGACCCGAAGATCGAAAGACTTATGACCAATACGGAGCAAAGGGAAGAAACCGTCGGGGGACCGCTTTTTACCCCAGGACGAGAAAACTGTGTCCGGGGCATTCCCGCTCGCGTTTTCTTGGGACGAGCACCGGAAGTCCTCGAGCTCAGCCCGTTTCCTTCGCTGCAAGTTCATTTCCAGTGGTTTCTGACACCGAACGAGCGTTCGCCACTCGTTGGAAGCTTCGGCCATCTTTTGGACCGTTTTGGGTCGTACCACAGTTCTCCCTCCAACGAGCTCGCTTCCCGACCTATACCTCCCGAAAACGTGTCAGGGAGCGTGCCAGGAGTGTGGGTTGAAGTCCTCGGAGCACGAGACCCGAAGATCGAAAGACTTATGACCAATACGGAGCAAAGGGAAGAAACCGTCGGGGGACCGCTTTTTACCCCAGGACGAGAAAACTGAGTCCGGGGCATTCCCGCTCGCGTTTTCTTGGGACGAGCACCGGAAGTCCTCGAGCTCAGCCCGTTTCCTATGCTGCAAGTGCATTTCCAGTGGTTTCTGACACCGGACGAGCGTTCGCCACTCGTTGGAAGCTTCGGCCATCTTTTGGACCGTTTTGGGTCGCACCACAGTTCTCCCTCCAACGAGCTCGCTTCCCGACCTATACCTCCGGAAAACGTGTCAGGGAGCATGCCAGGAGTGTGGGTTGAAGTCCTCGGAGCACGAGACCCGAAGATCGAAAGACTTATGACCAATACGGAGCAAAGGGAAGAAACCGTCGGGGGACCGCTTTTTACCCCAGGACGAGAAAACTGAGTCCGGGGCATTCCCGCTCGCGTTTTCTTGGGACGAGCACCGGAAGTCCTCGAGCTCAGCCCGTTTCCTACGCTGCAAGTGCATTTCCAGTGGTTTCTGACACCGGACGAGCGTTCGCCACTCGTTGGAAGCTTCGGCCATCTTTTGGACCGTTTTGGGTCGCACCACAGTTCTCCCTCCAACGAGCTCGCTTCCCGACCTATACCTCCCGAAAACGTGTCAGGGAGCGTGCCAGGAGTGTGGGTTGAAGTCCTCGGAGCACGAGACCCGAAGATCGAAAGACTTATGACCAATACGGAGCAAAGGGAAGAAACCGTCGGGGGACCGCTTTTTACCCCAGGACGAGAAAACTGAGTCCGGGGCATTCCCGCTCGCGTTTTCTTGGGACGAGCACCGGAAGTCCTCGAGCTCAGCCCGTTTCCTTCGCTGCAAGTTCATTTCCAGTGGTTTCTGACACCGGACGAGCGTTCGCAACTCGTTGGAAGCTTCGGCCATCTTTTGGACCGTTTTGGGTCGCACCACAGTTCTCCCTCCAACGAGCTCGCTTTCCGACCTATACCTCCGGAAAACGTGTCAGGGAGCATGCCAGGAGTGTGGGTTGAAGTCCTCGGAGCACGAGACCAGAAGATCGAAAGACTTATGACCAATACGGAGCAAAGGGAAGAAACCGTCGGGGGACCGCTTTTTACCCCAGGACGAGAAAACTGAGTCCGGGGCATTCCCGCGCGCGTTTTCTTGGGACGAGCACCGGAAGTCCTCGAGCTCAGCCCGTTTCCTTCGCTGCAAGTGCATTTCCAGTGGTTTCTGACACCGGACGAGCGTTCGCCACTCTTTGGAAGCTTCGGCCATCTTTTGGAGCGTTTTCGGACGCACCACAGTTCTCCCTCCAACGAGCTCGCTTCCCGACCTATACCTCCGGAAAACGTGTCAGGGAGCATGCCAGGAGTGTGGGTTGAAGTCCTCGGAGCACGAGACCCGAAGATCGAAAGACTTATGACCAATACGGAGCAAAGGGAAGAAACCGTCGGGGGACCGCTTTTTACCCCAGGACGAGAAAACTGAGTCCGCGGCATTCCCGCTCGCGTTTTCTCGGGACGAGCACCGGAAGTCCTCGAGCTCAGCCCGTTTCCTTCGCTGCAAGTGCATTTCCAGTGGTTTCTGACACAGGACGAGCGTTCGCCACTCGTTGGAACCTTCGGCCATCTTTTGGACCGTTTTGGGACGCACCACAGTTCTCCCTCCAACGAGCTCGCTTCCCGACCTATACCTCCGGAAAACGTGTCAAGGAGCATGCCAGGAGTGTGGGTTGAAGTCCTCGGAGCACGAGACCCGAAGATCGAAACACTTATGACCAATACGGAGCAAAGGGAAGAAACCGTCGGGGGACCGCTTTTTACCCCAGGACGAGAAAACTGAGTCCGGGGCATTCCCGCTCGCGTTTTCTTGGGACGAGCACCGGAAGTCCTCGAGCTCAGCCCGTTTCCTTCGCTGCAAGTGCATTTCCAGTGGTTTCTGACACCGGACGAGCATTCGCCACTCCTTGGAAGCTTCGGCCATCTTTTGGACCGTTTTGGGTCGCACCACAGTTCTCCCTCCAACGAGCTCGCTTCCCGACCTATACCTCCGGAAAACGAGTCAGGGAGCATGCCAGGAGTGTGGGTTGAAGTCCTCGGAGCACGAGACCCGAAGATCGAAAGACTTATGACCAATACGCAGCAAAGGGAAGAAACCGTCGGGGGACCGCTTTTTACCCCAGGACGAGAAAACTGAGTCCGGGGCATTCCCGCTCGCGTTTTCTTGGGACGAGCACCGGAAGTCCTCGAGCTCAGCCCGTTTCCTTCGCTGCAAGTGCATTTCCAGTGGTTTCTGACACCGGACGAGCGTTCGCCACTCGTTGGAAGCTTCGGCCATCTTTGGGACCGTTTTGGGACGCACCACAGTTCTCCCTCCAACGAGCTCGCTTCCCGACCTATACCTCCGGAAAACGTGTCAGGGAGCATGCCAGGAGTGTGGGTTGAAGTCCTCGGAGCACGAGACCCGAAGATCGAAAGACTTATGACCAATACGGAGCAAAGGGAAGAAACCGTCGGGGGACCGCTTTTTACCCCAGGACGAGAAAACTGAGTCCGGGGCATTCCCGCTCGCGTTTTCTTGGGACGAGCACCGGAAGTCCTCGAGCTCAGCCCGTTTCCTTCGCTGCAAGTGCATTTCCAGTGGTTTCTGACACCGGACGAGCGTTCGCCACTCGTTGGAAGCTTCGGCCATCTTTTGGACCGTTTTGGGACGCACCACAGTTCTCCCTCCAACGAGCTCGCTTCCCGAATTATACCTCAGGAAAACGTGTCAGGGAGCATGCCAGGAGTGTGGGTTGGAGTCCTCGGAGCACGAGACCCGAAGATCGAAAGATTATGACCAATACGAAGCAAAGGGAAGAAACCGTCGGGGGACCGCTTTTTACCCCAGGACGAGAAAACTGAGTCCGGGGCATTCCCGCTCGCGTTTTCTTGGGACGAGCACCGGAAGTCCTCGAGCTCAGCCCGTTTCCTTCGCTGCAAGTGCATTTCCAGTGGTTTCTGACACCGGACGAGCGTTCGCCACTCGTTGGAAGCTTCGGCCATCTTTTGGACCGTTTTGGGTCGCACCACAGTTCTCCCTCCAACGAGCTCGCTTCCCGACCTATACCTCCGGAAAACGTGTCAGGGAGCGTGCCAGGAGTGTGGGTTGAAGTCCTCGGAGCACGAGACCCGAAGATCGAAAGACTTATGACCAATACGCAGCAAAGGGAAGAAACCGTCGGGGGACCGCTTTTTACCCAGGACGAGAAAACAGAGTCCGGGGCATTCCCGCTCGCGTTTTCTTGGGACGAGCACCGGAAGTCTTCGAGCTCAGCCCGTTTCCTTCCCTGCAAGTGCATTGCCAGTGGTTTCTGACACCGGACGAGCGTTCGCCACTCGTTGGAAGCTTCGGCCATCTTTTGGACCGTTTTGGGACGCACCACAGTCCTCCCTCCAACGAGCTCGCTTCCCGACCTATACCTCCGGAAAACGTGTCAGGGAGCATGCCAGGAGTGTGGGTTGAAGTCCTCGGAGCACGAGACCCGAAGATCGAAAGACTTATGACCAATACGGAGCAAAGGGAAGAAACCATCGGGGGACCGCTTTTTACCCCAGGACGAGAAAACTGAGTCCGGGGCATTCCCGCTCGCGTTTTCTTGGGACGAGCACCGGAAGTCCTCGAGCTCAGCCCGTTTCCTTCGCTGCAAGTGCATTTCCAGTGGTTTCTGACACCGGACGAGCGTTCGCCACTCGTTGGAAGCTTCGGCCATCTTTGGGACCGTTTTGGGACGCACCACAGTTCTCCCTCCAACGAGCTCGCTTCCCGACCTATACCTCCGGAAAACGTGTCAGGGAGCATGCCAGGAGTGTGGGTTGAAGTCCTCGGAGCACGAGACCCGAAGATCGAAAGACTTATGACCAATACGGAGCAAAGGGAAGAAACCGTCGGGGGACCGCTTTTTACCCCAGGACGAGAAAACTGAGTCCGGGGCATTCCCGCTCGCGTTTTCTTGGGACGAGCACCGGAAGTCCTCGAGCTCAGCCCGTTTCCTTCGCTGCAAGTGCATTTCCAGTGGTTTCTGACACCGGACGAGCGTTCGCCACTCGTTGGAAGCTTCGGCCATCTTTTGGACCGTTTTGGGACGCACCACAGTTCTCCCTCCAACGAGCTCGCTTCCCGAATTATACCTCAGGAAAACGTGTCAGGGAGCATGCCAGGAGTGTGGGTTGGAGTCCTCGGAGCACGAGACCCGAAGATCGAAAGATTATGACCAATACGAAGCAAAGGGAAGAAACCGTCGGGGGACCGCTTTTTACCCCAGGACGAGAAAACTGAGTCCGGGGCATTCCCGCTCGCGTTTTCTTGGGACGAGCACCGGAAGTCCTCGAGCTCAGCCCGTTTCCTTCGCTGCAAGTGCATTTCCAGTGGTTTCTGACACCGGACGAGCGTTCGCCACTCGTTGGAAGCTTCGGCCATCTTTTGGACCGTTTTGGGTCGCACCACAGTTCTCCCTCCAACGAGCTCGCTTCCCGACCTATACCTCCGGAAAACGTGTCAGGGAGCGTGCCAGGAGTGTGGGTTGAAGTCCTCGGAGCACGAGACCCGAAGATCGAAAGACTTATGACCAATACGCAGCAAAGGGAAGAAACCGTCGGGGGACCGCTTTTTACCCAGGACGAGAAAACAGAGTCCGGGGCATTCCCGCTCGCGTTTTCTTGGGACGAGCACCGGAAGTCCTCGAGCTCAGCCCGTTTCCTTCCCTGCAAGTGCATTGCCAGTGGTTTCTGACACCGGACGAGCGTTCGCCACTCGTTGGAAGCTTCGGCCATCTTTTGGACCGTTTTGGGACGCACCACAGTCCTCCCTCCAACGAGCTCGCTTCCCGACCTATACCTCCGGAAAACGTGTCAGGGAGCATGCCAGGAGTGTGGGTTGAAGTCCTCGGAGCACGAGACCCGAAGATCGAAAGACTTATGACCAATACGGAGCAAAGGGAAGAAACCATCGGGGGACCGCTTTTTACCCCAGGACGAGAAAACTGAGTCCGGGGCATTCCCGCTCGCGTTTTCTTGGGACGAGCACCGGAAGTCCTCGAGCTCAGCCCGTTTCCTTCGCTGCAAGTGCATTTCCAGTGGTTTCTGACACCGGACGAGCGTTCGCCACTCGTTGGAAGCTTCGGCCATCTTTTGGACCGTTTTGGGTCGCACCACAGTTCTCCCTCCAACGAGCTCGCTTCCCGACCTATACCTCCGGAAAACGTGTCAGGGAGCATGCCAGGAGTGTGGGTTGAAGTCCTCGGAGCACGAGACCCGAAGATCGAAAGACTTATGACCAATACGCAGCAAAGGGAAGAAACCGTCGGGGGACCGCTTTTTACCCCAGGACGAGAAAACTGAGTCCGGGACATTCCCGCTCGCGTTTTCTTGGGACGAGCACCGGAAGTCCTTGAGCTCAGCCCGTTTCCTTCGCTGCAAGTGCATTTCCAGTGGTTTCTGACACCGGACGAGCGTTCGCCACTCGTTGGAAGCTTCGGCCATCTTTTGGACCGTTTTGGGACGCACCACAGTTCTACCTCCAACGAGCTCGCTTCCCGACCTATACCTCCGGAAAACGTGTCAGGGAGCATGCCAGGAGTGTGGGTTGAAGTCCTCGGAGCACGAGACCCGAAGATCGAAAGACTTATGACCAATACGGAGCAATGGGAAGAAACCGTCGGGGGACCGCTTTTTACCCCAGGACGAGAAAACTGAGTCCGGGGCATTCCCGCTCGCGTTTTCTTGGGACGAGCACCGGAAGTCCTCGAGCTCAGCCCGTTTCCTTCGCTGCAAGTTCATTTCCAGTGGTTTCTGACACCGGACGAGCGTTCGCCACTCGTTGGAAGCTTCGGCCATCTTTTGGACCGTTTTGGGTCGCACCACAGTTCTCCCTCCAACGAGCTCGCTTCCCGAATTATACCTCAGGAAAACGTGTCAGGGAGCATGCCAGGAGTGTGGGTTGGAGTCCTCGGAGCACGAGACCCGAAGATCGAAAGATTATGACCAATACGAAGCAAAGGGAAGAAACCGTCGGGGGACCGCTTTTTACTCCAGGACGAGAAAACTGAGTCCGGGGCATTCCCGCTCGCGTTTTCTTGGGACGAGCACCGGAAGTCCTCGAGCTCAGCCCGTTTCCTTCGCTGCAAGTGCATTTCCAGTGGTTTCTGAAACCGAACGAGCGTTCGCCACTCGCTGGAAGCTTCGGCCATCTTTTGGACCGTTTTGGGTCGCACCACAGTTCTCCCTCCAACGAGCTCGCTTCCCGACCTATACCTCTGGAAAACGTGTCAGGGAGCATGCCAGGAGTGTGGGTTGAAGTCCTCGGAGCACGAGACCCGAAGATCGAAAGACTTATGACCAATACGGAGCAAAGGGAAGAAACCGTCGGGGGACCGCTTTTTACCCCAGGACGAGAAAACTGAGTCCGGGGCATTTCCGCTCGCGTTTTCTTGGGACGAGCACCGGAAGAGCTCGAGCTCAGCCCGTTTCCTTCGCTGCAAGTGCATTTCCAGTGGTTTCTGACACCGGACGAGCGTTCGCTACTCGTTGGAAGCTTCGGCCATCTTTTGGACCGTTTTGGGTCGCACCACAGTTCTCCCTCCAACGAGCTCGCTTCCCGACCTATACCTCCGGAAAACGTGTCAGGGAGCATGCCAGGAGTGTGGGTTGAAGTCCTCGGAGCACGAGACCCGAAGATCGAAAGACTTAGACCAATACGGAGCAAAGGGAAGAAACCGTCGGGGGACCGCTTTTTACCCCAGGACGAGAAAACTGAGTCCGGGGCATTCCCGCTCGCGTTTTCTTGGGACGAGCACCGGAAGTCCTCGAGCTCAGCCCGTTTCCTTCGCTGCAAGTGCATTTCCAGTGGTTTCTGACACCGGACGAGCGTTCGCCACTCGTTGGAAGCTTCGGCCATCTTTTGGACCGTTTTGGGTCGCACCACAGTTCTCCCTCCAACGAGCTCGCTTCCCGACCTATACCTCCGGAAAACGTGTCAGGGAGCATGCCAGGAGTGTGGGTTGAAGTCCTCGGAGCACGAGACCCGAAGATCGAAAGACTTATGACCAATACGGAGCAAAGGGAAGAAACCGTCGGGGGACCGCTTTTTACCCCAGGACGAGAAAACTGAGTCCGGGGCATTCCCGCTCGCGTTTTCTTGGGACGAGCACCGGAAGTCCTCGAGCTCAGCCCGTTTCCTTCGCTGCAAGTGCATTTCCAGTGGTTTCTGACACCGGACGAGCGTTCGCTACTCGTTGGAAGCTTCGGCCATCTTTTGGACCGTTTTGGGTCGCACCACAGTTCTCCCTCCAACGAGCTCGCTTCCCGAATTATACCTCAGGAAAACGTGTCAGGGAGCATGCCAGGAGTGTGGGTCGAAGTCCTCGGAGCACGAGACCCGAAGATCGAAATACTTATGACCAATACGGAGCAAAGGGAAGAAACCGTCGGGTGACCGCTTTTTACCCCAGGACGAGAGAACTGAGTACGGGGCATTCCCGCTCGCGTTTTCTTGGGACGAGCACCGGAAGTCCTCGAGCTCAGCCCGTTTCCTTCGCTGCAAGTGCATTTCCAGTGGTTTCTGACACCGGACGAGCGTTCGCCACTCGTTGGAAGCTTCGGCCATCTTTTGGACAGTTTTGGGTCGCACCACAGTTCTCCCTCCAACGAGCTCGCTTCCCGACCTATACCTCCAGAAAACGTGTCAGGGAGCATGCCAGGAGTGTGGGTTGAAGTCCTCCGAGCACGAGACCCGAAGATCGAAAGACTTATGACCAATACGGAGCAAAGGGAAGAAACCGTCGGGGGACCGCTTTTTACCCCAGGACGAGAGAACTGAGTCCGGGGCATTCCCGCTCGCGTTTTCTTGGGACGAGCACCGGAAGTCCTCGAGCTCAGCCCGTTTCCTTCGCTGCAAGTGCATTTCCAGTGGTTTCTGACACCGGACGAGCGTTCGCCACTCGTTGGAAGCTTCGGCCATCTTTTGGACCGTTTTGGGTCGCACCACAGTTCTCCCTCCAACGAGCTCGCTTCCCGACCTATACCTCCGGAAAACGTGTCAGGGAGCATGCCAGGAGTGTGGGTTGAAGTCCTCGGAGCACGAGACCCGAAGATCGAAAGACTTATGACAAATACGGAGCAAAGGGAAGAAACCGTCGGGGGACCGCTTTTTACCCCAGGACGAGAAAACTGAGTCCGGGGCATTCCCGCTCGCGTTTTCTTGGGACGAGCACCGGAAGAGCTCGAGCTCAGCCCGTTTCCTTCGCTGCAAGTGCATTTCCAGTGGTTTCTGACACCGGACGAGCGTTCGCTACTCGTTGGAAGCTTCGGCCATCTTTTGGACCGTTTTGGGTCGCACCACAGTTCTCCCTCCAACGAGCTCGCTTCCCGAATTATACCTCAGGAAAACGTGTCAGGGAGCATGCCAGGAGTGTGGGTCGAA
This sequence comes from Cucumis melo, assembly GCF_025177605.1. NCBI lineage: Eukaryota > Viridiplantae > Streptophyta > Magnoliopsida > Cucurbitales > Cucurbitaceae > Cucumis > Cucumis melo. The sequence goes on along the minus strand of NW_026123732.1, from coordinate 163,952 downwards.
GTCCTCGGAGCACGAGACCCGAAGATCGAAATACTTATGACCAATACGGAGCAAAGGGAAGAAACCGTCGGGTGACCGCTTTTTACCCCAGGACGAGAGAACTGAGTACGGGGCATTCCCGCTCGCGTTTTCTTGGGACGAGCACCGGAAGTCCTCGAGCTCAGCCCGTTTCCTTCGCTGCAAGTGCATTTCCAGTGGTTTCTGACACCGGACGAGCGTTCGCCACTTGTTGGAAGCTTCGGCCATCTTTTGGACCGTTTTGGGTCGCACCACAGTTCTCCCTCCAACGAGCTCGCTTCCCGACCTATACCTCCAGAAAACGTGTCAGGGAGCATGCCAGGAGTGTGGGTCGAAGTCCTCCGAGCACGAGACCCGAAGATCGAAAGACTTATGACCAATACGGAGCAAAGGGAAGAAACCGTCGGGGGACCGCTTTTTACCCCAGGACGAGAGAACTGAGTACGGGGCATTCCCGCTCGCGTTTTCTTGGGACGAGCACCGGAAGTCCTCGAGCTCAGCCCGTTTCCTTCGCTGCAAGTGCATTTCCAGTGGTTTCTGACACCGGACGAGCGTTCGCCACTCGTTGGAAGCTTCGGCCATCTTTTGGACCGTTTTGGGTCGCACCACAGTTCTCTCTCCAACGAGCTCGCTTCCCGACCTATACCTCCGGAAAATTTGTCAGGGAGCATGCCAGGAGTGTGGGTCGAAGTCCTCGGAGCACGAGACCCGAAGATCGAAAGACTTATGACCAATACGGAGCAAAGGGAAGAAACCGTCGGGGGACTGCTTTTTACCCCAGGACGAGAAAACTGAGTCCGGGGCATTCCCGCTCGCGTTTTCTTGGGACGAGCACCGGAAGAGCTCGAGCTCAGCCCGTTTCCTTCGCTGCAAGTGCATTTCCAGTGGTTTCTGACACCGGACGAGCGTTCGCTACTCGTTGGAAGCTTCGGCCATCTTTTGGACCGTTTTGGGTCGCACCACAGTTCTCCCTCCAACGAGCTCGCTTCCCGAATTATACCTCAGGAAAACGTGTCAGGGAGAATGCCAGGAGTGTGGGTCGAAGTCCTCGGAGCACGAGACCCGAAGATCGAAATACTTATGACCAATACGGAGCAAAGGGAAGAAACCGTCGGGTGACCGCTTTTTACCCTAGGACGAGAGAACTGAGTACGGGGCATTCCCGCTCGCGTTTTCTTGGGACGAGCACCGGAAGTCCTCGAGCTCAGCCCGTTTCCTTCGCTGCAAGTGCATTTCCAGTGGTTTCTGACACCGGACGAGCGTTCGCCACTCGTTGGAAGCTTCGGCCATCTTTTGGACCGTTTTGGGTCGCACCACAGTTCTCCCTCCAACGAGCTCGCTTCCCGACCTATACCTCCGGAAAACGTGTCAGGGAGCATGCCAGGAGTGTGGGTCGAAGTCCTCGGAGCACGAGACCCGAAGATCGAAAGACTTATGACCAATACGGAGCAAAGGGAAGAAACCGTCGGGGGACCGCTTTTTACCCCAGGACGAGAGAACTGAGCCCGGGGCATTCCCGCTCGCATTTTCTTGGGACGAGCATCGGAAGTCCTCGAGCTCAGCCCGTTTCCTTCGCTGCAAGTGCATTTCAAGTGGTTTCTGGCACCGGACGAGCGTTCGCCACTCGTTGGAAGCTTCGGCCATCTTTTGGACCGTTTTGGGTCGCACCACAGTTCTCCCTCCAACGAGCTCGCTTCCCGACGTATACCTCCGGAAAACGTGTCAGGGAGCATGCCAGAAGTGTGGGTCGAAGTCCACTGAGCACGAGATCCGAAGATCGAAAGACTTATGACCAATACGGAGCAAAGGGAAGAAACCGTCGGGGGACCGCTTTTTACCTCAGGACGAGAGAACTGAGTCCGGGGCATTCCCGCTCGCGTTTTCTTGGGACGAGCACCGGAAGTCCTCGAGCTCAGCCCGTTTCCTTCGCTGCAAATGCATTTCCAGTGGTTTCTGACACCGGACGAGCGTTCGCCACTCGTTGGAAGCTTCGGCCATCTTTTGGACCGTTTTGGGTCGCACCACAGTTCTCTCTCCAACGAGCTCGCTTCCCGACCTATACCTCCGGAAAATTTGTCAGGGAGCATGCCAGGAGTGTGGGTCGAAGTCCTCGGAGCACGAGACCCGAAGATCGAAAGACTTATGACCAATACGGAGCAAAGGGAAGAAACCGTCGGGGGACTGCTTTTTACCCCAGGACGAGAAAACTGAGTCCGGGGCATTCCCGCTCGCGTTTTCTTGGGACGAGCACCGGAATTCCTCGAGCTCAGCCCGTTTCCTTCGCTGCAAGTGCATTTCCAGTGGTTTCTGACACCGGACGAGCGTTCGCCACTCGTTGGAAGCTTCGGCCATCTTTTGGACCGTTTTGGGTCGCACCACAGTTCTCCCTCCAACGAGCTCGCTTCCGGACCTATAACTCCGGAATACGTGTCAGGGAGCATGCCAGGAGTGTGGGTTGAAGTCCTCGGAGCACGAGACCCGAAGATCGAAAGACTTATGACCAATACGGAGCAAAGGGAAGAAACCGTCGGGGGAGCGCTTTTTACCCCAGGACGAGAAAACTGAGTCCGGGGCATTCCCGCTCGCGTTTTCTTGGGACGAGCACCGGAAGTCCTCGAGCTCAGCCCGTTTCCTTCGCTGCAAGTGCATTTCCAGTGGTTTCTGACACCGGACGAGCGTTCGCCACTCGTTGGAAGCTTAGGCCATCTTTTGGACCGTTTTGGGTCGCACCACAGTTCTCCCTCCAACGAGCTCGCTTCCCGACCTATACCTCCGGAAAACGTGTCAGGGAGCATGCCAGGAGTGTGGGTTGAAGTCCTCGGAGCACGAGACCCGAAGATCGAAAGACTTATGACCAATACGGAGCAAAGGGAAGAAACCGTCGGGGGACCGCCTTTTACCCCAGGACGAGAAAACTGAGTCCGGGGCATTCCCGCTCGCGTTTTCTTGGGACGAGCACCGGAATTCCTCGAGCTCAGCCCGTTTCCTTCGCTGCAAGTGCATTTCCAGTGGTTTCTGACACCGGACGAGCGTTCGCCACTCGTTGGAAGCTTCGGCCATCTTTTGGACCGTTTTGGGTCGCACCACAGTTCTCCCTCCAACGAGCTCGCTTCCCGACCTATAACTCCGGAATACGTGTCAGGGAGCATGCCAGGAGTGTGGGTTGAAGTCCTCGGAGCACGAGACCCGAAGATCGAAAGACTTATGACCAATACGGAGCAAAGGGAAGAAACCGTCGGGGGACCGCTTTTTACCCCAGGACGAGAAAACTGAGTCCGGGGCATTCCCGCTCGCGTTTTCTTGGGACGAGCACCGGAAGTCCTCGAGCTCAGCCCGTTTCCTTCGCTGCAAGTGCATTTCCAGTGGTTTCTGACACCGGACGAGCGTTCGCCACTCGCTGGAAGCTTCGGCCATCTTTTGGACCGTTTTGGGTCGCACCACAGTTCTCCCTCCAACGAGCTCGCTTCCCGACCTATACCTCCGGAAAACGTGTCAGGGAGCATGCCAGGAGTGTGGGTTGAAGTCCTCGGAGCACGAGACCCGAAGATCGAAAGACTTATGACCAATACGGAGCAAAGGGAAGAAACCGTCGGGGGACCGCTTTTTACCCCAGGACGAGAAAACTGAGTCCGGGGCATTCCCGCTCGCGTTTTCTTGGGACGAGCACCGGAAGTCCTCGATCTCAGCCCGTTTTCTTCGCTGCAAGTGCATTTCCAGTGGTTTCTGACACCGGACGAGCGTTCGCCACTCGCTGGAAGCTACGGCCATCTTGTGGACCGTTTTGGGTCGCACCACAGTTCTCCCTCCAACGAGCTCGCTTCCCGACCTATACCTCCGGAAAACGTGTCAGGGAGCATGCCAGGAGTGTGGGTTGAAGTCCTCGGAGCACGAGACCCGAAGATCGAAAGACTTATGACCAATACGGAGCAAAGGGAAGAAACCGTCGGGGGACCGCTTTTTACCCCAGGACGAGAAAACGGAGTCCGGGGCATTCCCGCTCGCGTTTTCTTGGGACGAGCACCGGAAGTCCTCGATCTCAGCCCGTTTCCTTCGCTGCAAGTGCATTTCCAGTGGTTTCTGACACCGGACGAGCGTTCGCCACTCGCTGGAAGCTACGGCCATCTTGTGGACCGTTTTGGGTCGCACCACAGTTCTCCCTCCAACGACCTCGCTTCCCGACCTATACCTCCGGAAAACGTGTCAGAGAGCATGCCAGGAGTGTGGGTTGAAGTCCTCGGAGCACGAGACCCGAAGATCGAAAGACTTAGACCAATACGGAGCAAAGGGAAGAAACCGTCGGGGGACCGCTTTTTACCCCAGGACGAGAAAACTGAGTCCGGGGCATTCCCGCTCGCGTTTTCTTGGGACGAGCACCGGAAGTCCTCGAGCTCAGCCCGTTTCCTTCGCTGCAAGTGCATTTCCAGTGGTTTCTGACACCGGACGAGCGTTCGCCACTCGTTGGAAGCTTCGGCCATCTTTTGGACCGTTTTGGGTCGCACCACAGTTCTCCCTCCAACGAGCTCGCTTCCCGACCTATACCTCCGGAAAACGTGTCAGGGAGCATGCCAGGAGTGTGGGTTGAAGTCCTCGGAGCACGAGACCCGAAGATCGAAAGACTTAGACCAATACGGAGCAAAGGGAAGAAACCGTCGAAGGACCGCTTTTTACCCCAGGACGAGAAAACTGAGTCCGGGGCATTCCCGCTCGCGTTTTCTTGGGACGAGCACCGGAAGTCCTCGAGCTCAGCCCGTTTCCTTCGCTGCAAGTGCATTTCCAGTGGTTTCTGACACCGGACGAGCGTTCGCCACTCGTTCGAAGCTTCGGCCATCTTTTGGACCGTTTTGGGTCGCACCACAGTTCTCCCTCCAACGAGCTCGCTTCCCGACCTATACCTCCGGAAAACGTGTCAGGGAGCATGCCAGGAGTGTGGGTTGAAGTCCTCGGAGCACGAGACCCGAAGATCGAAAGACTTATGACAAATACGGAGCAAAGGGAAGAAACCGTCGGGGGACCGCTTTTTACCCCAGGACGAGAAAACTGAGTCCGGGGCATTCCCGCTCGCGTTTTCTTGGGACGAGCACCGGAAGAGCTCGAGCTCAGCCCGTTTCCTTCGCTGCAAGTGCATTTCCAGTGGTTTCTGACACCGGACGAGCGTTCGCTACTCGTTGGAAGCTTCGGCCATCTTTTGGACCGTTTTGGGTCGCACCACAGTTCTCCCTCCAACGAGCTCGCTTCCCGAATTATACCTCAGGAAAACGTGTCAGGGAGCATGCCAGAAGTGTGGGTCGAAGTCCTCGGAGCACGAGACCCGAAGATCGAAATACTTATGACCAATACGGAGCAAAGGGAAGAAACCGTCGGGGGACCGCTTTTTACCCCAGGACGAGAGAACTGAGTACGGGGCATTCCCGCTCGCGTTTTCTTGGGACGAGCACCGGAAGTCCTCGAGCTCAGCCCGTTTCCTTCGCTGCAAGTGCATTTCCAGTGGTTTCTGACACCGGACGAGCGTTCGCCACTCGTTGGAAGCTTCGGCCATCTTTTGGACCGTTTTGGGTCGCACCACAGTTCTCCCTCCAACGAGCTCGCTTCCCGACCTATACCTCCAGAAAACGTGTCAGGGAGCATGCCAGGAGTGTGGGTCGAAGTCCTCAGAGCACGAGACCCGAAGATCGAAAGACTTATGACCAATACGGAGCAAAGGGAAGAAACCGTCGGGGGACCGCTTTTTACCCCAGGACGAGAGAACTGAGTACGGGGCATTCCCGCTCGCGTTTTCTTGGGACGAGCACCGGAAGTCCTCGAGCTCAGCCCGTTTCCTTCGCTGCAAGTGCATTTCCAGTGGTTTCTGACACCGGACGAGCGTTCGCCACTCGTTGGAAGCTTCGGCCATCTTTTGGACCGTTTTGGGTCGCACCACAGTTCTCCCTCCAACGAGCTCGCTTCCCGACCTATACCTCCGGAAAACGTGTCAGGGAGCATGCCAGGAGTGTGGGTCGAAGTCCTCGGAGCACGAGACCCGAAGATCGAAAGACTTATGACCAATACGGAGCAAAGGGAAGAAACCGTCGGGGGACCGCTTTTTACCCCAGGACGAGAGAACTGAGCCCGGGGCATTCCCGCTCGCATTTTCTTGGGACGAGCACCGGAAGTCCTCGAGCTCAGCCCGTTTCCTTCGCTGCAAGTGCATTTCAAGTGGTTTCTGGCACCGGACGAGCGTTCGCCACTCGTTGGAAGCTTCGGCCATCTTTTGGACCGTTTTGGGTCGCACCACAGTGCTCCCTCCAACGAGCTCGCTTCCCGACGTATACCTCCGGAAAACGTGTCAGGGAGCATGCCAGAAGTGTGGGTCGAAGTCCACGGAGCACGAGATCCGAAGATCGAAAGACTTATGACCAATACGGAGCAAAGGGAAGAAACCGTCGGGGGACCGCTTTTTACCTCAGGACGAGAGAACTGAGTCCGGGGCATTCCCGCTCGCGTTTTCTTGGGACGAGCACCGGAAGTCCTCGAGCTCAGCCCGTTTCGTTCGCTGCAAGTGCATTTCCAGTGGTTTCTGACACCGGACGAGCGTTCGCCACTCGTTGGAAGCTTCGGCCATCTTTTGGACCGTTTTGGGTCGCACCACAGTTCTCCCTCCAACGAGCTCGCTTCCCGACCTATACCTCCGGAAAACGTGTCAGGGAGCATGCCAGGAGTGTGGGTTGAAGTCCTCGGAGCACGAGACCCGAAGATCGAAAGACTTATGACCAATACGGAGCAAAGGGAAGAAACCGTCGGGGGACCGCTTTTTACCCCAGGTCGAGAAAACTGAGTCCGGGGCATTCCCGCTCGCGTTTTCTTGGGACGAGCACCGGAAGTCCTCGAGCTCAGCCCGTTTCCTTCGCTGCAAGTGCATTTCCAGTGGTTTCTGACACCGGACGAGCGTTCGCCACTCGTTGGAAGCTTCGGCCATCTTTTGGACCGTTTTGGGTCGCACCACAGTTCTCCCTCCAACGAGCTCGCTTCCCGACCTATACCTCCGGAAAACGTGTCAGGGAGCATGCCAGGAGTGTGGGTTGAAGTCCTCGGAGCACGAGACCCGAAGATCGAAAGACTTATGACCAATACGGAGCAAAGGGAAGAAACCGTCGGGGGACCGCTTTTTACCCCAGGACGAGAAAACTGAGTCCGGGGCATTCCCGCTCGCGTTTTCTTGGGACGAGCACCGGAAGTCCTCGAGCTCAGCCCGTTTCCTTCGCTGCAAGTGCATTTCCAGTGGTTTCTGACACCGGACGAGCGTTCGCCACTCGTTGGAAGCTTCGGCCATCTTTTGGACCGTTTTGGGTCGCACCACAGTTCTCCCTCCAACGAGCTCGCTTCCCGACCTATACCTCCGGAAAACGTGTCAGGGAGCATGCCAGGAGTGTGGGTTGAAGTCCTCGGAGCACGAGACCCGAAGATCGAAAGACTTATGACCAATACGGAGCAAAGGGAAGAAACCGTCGGGGGACCGCTTTTTACCCCAGGACGAGAAAACTGAGTCCGGGGCATTCCCGCTCGCGTTTTCTTGGGACGAGCACCGGAAGTCCTCGAGCTCAGCCCGTTTCCTTCGCTGCAAGTGCATTTCCAGTGGTTTCTGACACCGGACGAGCGTTCGCCACTCGTTGGAAGCTTCGGCCATCTTTTGGACCGTTTTGGGTCGCACCACAGTTCTCCCTCCAACGAGCTCGCTTCCCGACCTATACCTCCGGAAAACGTGTCAGGGAGCATGCCAGGAGTGTGGGTTGAAGTCCTCGGAGCACGAGACCCGAAGATCGAAAGACTTGTGACCAATACGGAGCAAAGGGAAGAAACCGTCGGGGGACCGCTTTTTACCCCAAGACGAGAAAACTGAGTCCGGGGCATTCCCGCTCGCGTTTTCTTGGGACGAGCACCGGAAGTCCTCGAGCTCAGCCCGTTTCCTTCGCTGCAAGTGCATTTCCAGTGGTTTCTGACACCGGACGAGCGTTCGCCACTCGTTGGAAGCTTCGGCCATCTTTTGGACCGTTTTGGGTCGCACCACAGTTCTCCCTCCAACGAGCTCGCTTCCCGACCTATACCTCCGGAAAACGTGTCAGGGAGCATGCAAGGAGTGTGGGTTGAAGTCCTCGGAGCACGAGACCCGAAGATCGAAAGACTTGTGACCAATACGGAGCAAAGGGAAGAAACCGTCGGGGGACCGCTTTTTACCCCAGGACGAGAAAACTGAGTCCGGGGCATTCCCGCTCGCGTTTTCTTGGGACGAGCACCGGAAGTCCTCGAGCTCAGCCCGTTTCCTTCGCTGCAAGTGCATTTCCAGTGGTTTCTGACACCGGACGAGCGTTCGCCACTCGTTGGAAGCTTCGGCCATCTTTTGGACCGTTTTGGGTCGCACCACAGTTCTCCCTCCAACGAGCTCGCTTCCCGACCTATACCTCCGGAAAACGTGTCAGGGAGCATGCCAGGAGTGTGGGTTGAAGTCCTCGGAGCACGAGACCCGAAGATCGAAAGACTTATGACCAATACGGAGCAAAGGGAAGAAACCGTCGGGGGACCGCTTTTTACCCCAGGACGAGAAAACTGAGTCCGGGGCATTCCCGCTCGCGTTTTCTTGGGACGAGCACCGGAAGTCCTCGAGCTCAGCCCGTTTCCTTCGCTGCAAGTGCATTTCCAGTGGTTTCTGACACCGGACGAGCGTTCGCCACTCGTTGGAAGCTTCGGCCATCTTTTGGACCGTTTTGGGTCGCACCACAGTTCTCCCTCCAACGAGCTCGCTTCCCGACCTATACCTCCGGAAAACGTGTCAGGGAGCACGCCAGGAGTGTGGGTTGAAGTCCTCGGAGCACGAGACCCGAAGATCGAAAGACTTATGACCAATACGGAGCAAAGGGAAGAAACCGTCGGGGGACCGCTTTTTACCCCAGGACGAGAAAACTGAGTCCGGGGCATTCCCGCTCGCGTTTTCTTGGGACGAGCACCGGAAGTCCTCGAGCTCAGCCCGTTTCCTTCGCTGCAAGTGCATTTCCAGTGGTTTCTGACACCGGACGAGCGTTCGCCACTCGTTGGAAGCTTCGGCCATCTTTTGGACCGTTTTGGGTCGCACCACAGTTCTCCCTCCAACGAGCTCGCTTCCCGACCTATACCTCCGGAAAACGTGTCAGGGAGCATGCCAGGAGTGTGGGTTGAAGTCCTCGGAGCACGAGACCCGAAGATCGAAAGACTTATGACCAATACGGAGCAAAGGGAAGAAACCGTCGGGGGACCGCTTTTTACCCCAGGACGAGAAAACTGAGTCCGGGGCATTCCCGCTCGCGTTTTCTTGGGACGAGCACCGGAAGTCCTCGAGCTCAGCCCGTTTCCTTCGCTGCAAGTGCATTTCCAGTGGTTTCTGACACCGGACGAGCGTTCGCCACTCGTTGGAAGCTTCGGCCATCTTTTGGACCGTTTTGGGTCGCACCACAGTTCTCCCTCCAACGAGCTCGCTTCCCGACCTATACCTCCGGAAAACGTGTCAGGGAGCACGCCGGGAGTGTGGGTTGAAGTCCTCGGAGCACGAGACCCGAAGATCGAAAGACTTATGACCAATACGGAGCAAAGGGAAGAAACCGTCGGGGGACCGCTTTTTACCCCAGGACGAGAAAACTGAGTCCGGGGCATTCCCGCTCGCGTTTTCTTGGGACGAGCACCGGAAGTCCTCGAGCTCAGCCCGTTTCCTTCGCTGCAAGTGCATTTCCAGTGGTTTCTGACACCGGACGAGCGTTCGCCACTCGTTGGAAGCTTCGGCCATCTTTTGGACCGTTTTGGGTCGCACCACAGTTCTCCCTCCAACGAGCTCGCTTCCCGACCTATACCTCCGGAAAACGTGTCAGGGAGCATGCCAGGAGTGTGGGTTGAAGTCCTCGGAGCACGAGACCCGAAGATCGAAAGACTTATTACCAATACGGAGCAAAGGGAAGAAACCGTCGGGGGACCGCTTTTTACCCCAGGACGAGAAAACTGAGTCCGGGGCATTCCCGCTCGCGTTTTCTTGGGACGAGCACCGGAAGTCGTCGAGCTCAGCCCGTTTCCTTCGCTGCAAGTGCATTTCCAGTGGTTTCTGACACCGGACGAGCGTTCGCCACTCGTTGGAAGCTTCGGGCATCTTTTGGACCATTTTGGGTCGCACCACAGTTCTCCCTCCAACGAGCACGCTTCCCGACCTATACCTCCGGAAAACGTGTCAGGGAGCACGCCAGGAGTGTGGGTTGAAGTCCTCGGAGCACGAGACCCGAAGATCGAAAGACTTATGACCAATACGGAGCAAAGGGAAGAAACCGTCGGGGGACCGCTTTTTACCCCAGGACGAGAAAACTGAGTCCGGGGCATTCCCGCTCGCGTTTTCTTGGGACGAGCACTGGAAGTCCTCGAGCTCAGCCCGTTTCCTTCGCTGCAAGTGCATTTGCAGTGGTTTCTGAACCGGACGAGCGTTCGCCACTCGTTGGAAGCTTCGGCCATCTTTTGGACCGTTTTGGGTCGCACCACAGTTCTCCCTCCAACGAGCTCGCTTCCCGACCTATACCTCCGGAAAACGTGTCAGGGAGCACGCCAGGAGTGTGGGTTGAAGTCCTCGGAGCACGAGACCCGAAGATCGAAAGACTTATGACCAATACGGAGCAAAGGGAAGAAACCGTCGGGGGACCGCTTTTTACCCCAGGACGAGAAAACTGAGTCCGGGGCATTCCCGCTCGCGTTTTCTTGGGACGAGCACCGGAAGTCCTCGAGCTCAGCCCGTTTCCTTCGCTGCAAGTGCATTTGCAGTGGTTTCTGAACCGGACGAGCGTTCGCCACTCGTTGGAAGCTTCGGCCATCTTTTGGACCGTTTTGGGTCGCACCACAGTTCTCCCTCCAACGAGCTCGCTTCCCGACCTATACCTCCGGAAAACGTGTCAGGGAGCATGCCAGGAGTGTGGGTTGAAGTCCTCGGAGCACGAGACCCGAAGATCGAAAGACTTATGACCAATACGGAGCAAAGGGAAGAAACCGTCGGGGGACCGCTTTTTACCCCAGGACGAGAAAACTGAGTCCGGGGCATTCCCGCTCGCGTTTTCTTGGGACGAGCACCGGAAGTCCTCGAGCTCAGCCCGTTTCCTTCGCTACAAGTGCATTTCCAGTGGTTTCTGACACCGGACGAGCGTTCGCCACTCGTTGGAAGCTTCGGCCATCTTTTGGACCGTTTTGGGTCGCACCACAGTTCTCCCTCCAACGAGCTCGCTTCCCGACCTATACCTCCGGAAAACGTGTCAGGGAGCATGCCAGGAGTGTGGGTTGAAGTCCTCGGAGCACGAGACCCGAAGATCGAAAGACTTATGACCAATACGGAGCAAAGGGAAGAAACCGTCGGGGGACCGCTTTTTACCCCAGGACGAGAAAACTGAGTCCGGGGCATTCCCGCTCGCGTTTTCTTGGGACGAGCACCGGAAGTCCTCGAGCTCAGCCCGTTTCCTTCGCTGCAAGTGCATTTCCAGTGGTTTCTGACACCGGACGAGCGTTCGCCACTCGTTGGAAGCTTCGGCCATCTTTTGGACCGTTTTGGGTCGCACCACAGTTCTCCCTCCAACGAGCTCGCTTCCCGACCTATACCTCCGGAAAACGTGTCAGGGAGTATGCCAGGAGTGTGGGTTGAAGTCCTCGGAGCACGAGACCCGAAGATCGAAAGACTTATGACCAATACGGAGCAAAGGGAAGAAACCGTCGGGGGACCGCTTTTTACCCCAGGACGAGAAAACTGAGTCCGGGGCATTCCCGCTCGCGTTTTCTTGGGACGAGCACCGGAAGTCCTCGAGCTCAGCCCGTTTCCTTCGCTGCAAGTGCATTTCCAGTGGTTTCTGACACCGGACGAGCGTTCGCCACTCGTTGGAAGCTTCGGCCATCTTTTGGACCGTTTTGGGTCGCACCACAGTTCTCCCTCCAACGAGCTCGCTTCCCGACCTATACCTCCGGAAAACGTGTCAGGGAGCATGCCAGGAGTGTGGGTTGAAGTCCTCGGAGCACGAGACCCGAAGATCGAAAGACTTATGACCAATACGGAGCAAAGGGAAGAAACCGTCGGGGGACCGCTTTTTACCCCAGGACGAGAAAACTGAGTCCGGGGCATTCCCGCTCGCGTTTTCTTGGGACGAGCACCGGAAGTCCTCGAGCTCAGCCCGTTTCCTTCGCTGCAAGTGCATTTCCAGTGGTTTCTGACACCGGACGAGCGTTCGCCACTCGTTGGAAGCTTCGGCCATCTTTTGGACCGTTTTGGGTCGCACCACAGTTCTCCCTCCAACGAGCTCGCTTCCCGACCTATACCTCCGGAAAACGTGTCAGGGAGCACGCCAGGAGTGTGGGTTGAAGTCCTCGGAGCACGAGACCCGAAGATCGAAAGACTTATGACCAATACGGAGCAAAGGGAAGAAACCGTCGGGGGACCGCTTTTTACCCCAGGACGAGAAAACTGAGTCCGGGGCATTCCCGCTCGCGTTTTCTTGGGACGAGCACCGGAAGTCCTCGAGCTCAGCCCGTTTCCTTCGCTGCAAGTGCATTTCCAGTGGTTTCTGACACCGGACGAGCGTTCGCCACTCGTTGGAAGCTTCGGCCATCTTTTGGACCGTTTTGGGTCGCACCACAATTCTCCCTCCAACGAGCTCGCTTCCCGACCTATACCTCCGGAAAACGTGTCAGGGAGCATGCCAGGAGTGTGGGTTGAAGTCCTCGGAGCACGAGACCCGAAGATCGAAAGACTTATGACCAATACGGAGCAAAGGGAAGAAACCGTCGGGGGACCGCTTTTTACCCCAGGACGAGAAAACTGAGTCCGGGGCATTCCCGCTCGCGTTTTCTTGGGACGAGCACCGGAAGTCCTCGAGCTCAGCCCGTTTCCTTCGCTGCAAGTGCATTTCCAGTGGTTTCTGACACCGGACGAGCGTTCGCCACTCGTTGGTAGCTTCGGCCATCTTTTGGACCGTTTTGGGTCGCACCACAGTTCTCCCTCCAACGAGCTCGCTTCCCGACCTATACCTCCGGAAAACGTGTCAGGGAGCACGCCAGGAGTGTGGGTTGAAGTCCTCGGAGCACGAGACCCGAAGATCGAAAGACTTATGACCAATACGGAGCAAAGGGAAGAAACCATCGGGGGACCGCTTTTTACCCCAGGACGAGAAAACTGAGTCCGGGGCATTCCCGCTCGCGTTTTCTTGGGACGAGCACCGGAAGTCCTCGAGCTCAGCCCGTTTCCTTCGCTGCAAGTGCATTTCCAGTGGTTTCTGACACCGGACGAGCGTTCGCCACTCGTTGGAAGCTTCGGCCATCTTTTGGACCGTTTTGGGTCGCACCACAGTTCTCCCTCCAACGAGCTCGCTTCCCGACCTATACCTCCGGAAAACGTGTCAGGGAGCACGCCAGGAGTGTGGGTTGAAGTCCTCGGAGCACGAGACCCGAAGATCGAAAGACTTATGACCAATACGGAGCAAAGGGAAGAAACCGTCGGGGGACCGCTTTTTACCCCAGGACGAGAAAACTGAGTCCGGGGCATTCCCGCTCGCGTTTTCTTGGGACGAGCACCGGAAGTCCTCGAGCTCAGCCCGTTTCCTTCGCTGCAAGTGCATTTCCAGTGGTTTCTGACACCGGACGAGCGTTCGCCACTCGTTGGAAGCTTCGGCCATCTTTTGGACCGTTTTGGGTCGCACCACAGTTCTCCCTCCAACGAGCTCGCTTCCCGACCTATACCTCCGGAAAACGTGTCAGGGAGCATGATGGGAGTGTGGGTTGAAGTCCTCGGAGCACGAGACCCGAAGATCGAAAGACTTATGACCAATACGGAGCAAAGGGAAGAAACCGTCGGGGGACCGCTTTTTACCCCAGGACGAGAAAACTGAGTCCGGGGCATTCCCGCTCGCGTTTTCTTGGGACGAGCACCGGAAGTCCTCGAGCTCAGCCCGTTTCCTTCGCTGCAAGTGCATTTCCAGTGGTTTCTGACACCGGACGAGCGTTCGCCACTCGTTGGAAGCTTCGGCCATCTTTTGGACCGTTTTGGGTCGCACCACAGTTCTCCCTCCAACGAGCTCGCTTCCCGACCTATACCTCCGGAAAACGTGTCAGGGAGCATGCCAGGAGTGTGGGTTGAAGTCCTCGGAGCACGAGACCCGAAGATCGAAAGACTTATGACCAATACGGAGCAAAGGGAAGAAACCGTCGGGGGACCGCTTTTTACCCCAGGACGAGAAAACTGAGTCCGGGGCATTCCCGCTCGCGTTTTCTTGGGACGAGCACCGGAAGTCCTCGAGCTCAGCCCGTTTCCTTCGCTGCAAGTGCATTTCCAGTGGTTTCTGACACCGGACGAGCGTTCGCCACTCGTTGGAAGCTTCGGCCATCTTTTGGACCGTTTTGGGTCGCACCACAGTTCTCCCTCCAACGAGCTCGCTTCCCGACCTATACCTCCGGAAAACGTGTCAGGCAGCATGCCAGGAGTGTGGGTTGAAGTCCTCGGAGCACGAGACCCGAAGATCGAAAGACTTATGACCAATACGGAGCAAAGGGAAGAAACCGTCGGGGGACCGCTTTTTACCCCAGGACGAGAAAACTGAGTCCGGGGCATTCCCGCTCGCGTTTTCTTGGGACGAGCACCAGAAGTCCTCGAGCTCAGCCCGTTTCCTTCGCTGCAAGTGCATTTCCAGTGGTTTCTGACACCGGACGAGCGTTCGCCACTCGTTGGAAGCTTCGGCCATCTTTTGGACCGTTTTGGGTCGCACCACAGTTCTCCCTCCAACGAGCTCGCTTCCCGACCTATACCTCCGGAAAACGTGTCAGGGAGCATGCCAGGAGTGTGGGTTGAAGTCCTCGGAGCACGAGACCCGAAGATCGAAAGACTTATGACCAATACGGAGCAAAGGGAAGAAACCGTCGGGGGACCGCTTTTTACCCCAGGACGAGAAAACTGAGTCCGGGGCATTTCCGCTCGCGTTTTCTTGGGACGAGCACCAGAAGTCCTCGAGCTCAGCCCGTTTCCTTCGCTGCAAGTGCATTTCCAGTGGTTTCTGACACCGGACGAGCGTTCGCCACTCGTTGGAAGCTTCGGCCATCTTTTGGACCGTTTTGGGTCGCACCACAGTTCTCCCTCCAACGAGCTCGCTTCCCGACCTATACCTCCGGAAAACGTGTCAGGGAGCATGCCAGGAGTGTGGGTTGAAGTCCTCGGAGCACGAGACCCGAAGATCGAAAGACTTATGACCAATACGGAGCAAAGGGAAGAAACCGTCGGGGGACCGCTTTTTACCCCAGGACGAGAAAATTGAGTCCGGGGCATTCCCGCTCGCGTTTTCTTGGGACGAGCACCGGAAGTCCTCGAGCTCAGCCCGTTTCCTTCGCTGCAAGTGCATTTCCAGTGGTTTCTGACACCGGACGAGCGTTCGCCACTCGTTGGAAGCTTCGGCCATCTTTTGGACCGTTTTGGGTCGCACCACAGTTCTCCCTCCAACGAGCTCGCTTCCCGACCTATACCTCCGGAAAACGTGTCAGGGAGCACGCCAGGAGTGTGGGTTGAAGTCCTCGGAGCACGAGACCCGAAGATCGAAAGACTTATGACCAATACGGAGCAAAGGGAAGAAACCGTCGGGGGACCGCTTTTTACCCCAGGACGAGAAAACTGAGTCCGGGGCATTCCCGCTCGCGTTTTCTTGGGACGAGCACCGGAAGTCCTCGAGCTCAGCCCGTTTCCTTCGCTGCAAGTGCATTTCCAGTGGTTTCTGACACCGGACGAGCGTTCGGCACTCGTTGGAAGCTTCGGCCATCTTTTGGACCGTTTTGGGTCGCACCACAATTCTCCCTCCAACGAGCTCGCTTCCCGACCTATACCTCCGGAAAACGTGTCAGGGAGCATGCCAGGAGTGTGGGTTGAAGTCCTCGGAGCACGAGACCCGAAGATCGAAAGACTTATGACCAATACGGAGCAAAGGGAAGAAACCGTCGGGGGACCGCTTTTTACCCCAGGACGAGAAAACTGAGTCCGGGGCATTCCCGCTCGCGTTTTCTTGGGACGAGCACCGGAAGTCCTCGAGCTCAGCCCGTTTCCTTCGCTGCAAGTGCATTTCCAGTGGTTTCTGACACCGGACGAGCGTTCGCCACTCGTTGGAAGCTTCGGCCATCTTTTGGACCGTTTTGGGTCGCACCACAGTTCTCCCTCCAACGAGCTCGCTTCCCGACCTATACCTCCGGAAAACGTGTCAGGGAGCACGCCAGGAGTGTGGGTTGAAGTCCTCGGAGCACGAGACCCGAAGATCGAAAGACTTATGACCAATACGGAGCAAAGGGAAGAAACCGTCGGGGGACCGCTTTTTACCCCAGGACGAGAAAACTGAGTCCGGGGCATTCCCGCTCGCGTTTTCTTGGGACGAGCACCGGAAGTCCTCGAGCTCAGCCCGTTTCCTTCGCTGCAAGTGCATTTCCAGTGGTTTCTGACACCGGACGAGCGTTCGCCACTCGTTGGAAGCTTCGGCCATCTTTTGGACCGTTTTGGGTCGCACCACAATTCTCCCTCCAACGAGCTCGCTTCCCGACCTATACCTCCGGAAAACGTGTCAGGGAGCATGCCAGGAGTGTGGGTTGAAGTCCTCGGAGCACGAGACCCGAAGATCGAAAGACTTATGACCAATACGGAGCAAAGGGAAGAAACCGTCGGGGGACCGCTTTTTACCCCAGGACGAGAAAACTGAGTCCGGGGCATTCCCGCTCGCGTTTTCTTGGGACGAGCACCGGAAGTCCTCGAGCTCAGCCCGTTTCCTTCGCTGCAAGTGCATTTCCAGTGGTTTCTGACACCGGACGAGCGTTCGCCACTCGTTGGAAGCTTCGGCCATCTTTTGGACCGTTTTGGGTCGCACCACAGTTCTCCCTCCAACGAGCTCGCTTCCCGACCTATACCTCCGGAAAACGTGTCAGGGAGCACGCCAGGAGTGTGGGTTGAAGTCCTCGGAGCACGAGACCCGAAGATCGAAAGACTTATGACCAATACGGAGCAAAGGGAAGAAACCGTCGGGGGACCGCTTTTTACCCCAGGACGAGAAAACTGAGTCCGGGGCATTCCCGCTCGCGTTTTCTTGGGACGAGCACCGGAAGTCCTCGAGCTCAGCCCGTTTCCTTCGCTGCAAGTGCATTTCCAGTGGTTTCTGACACCGGACGAGCGTTCGCCACTCGTTGGAAGCTTCGGCCATCTTTTGGACCGTTTTGGGTCGCACCACAGTTCTCCCTCCAACGAGCTCGCTTCCCGACCTATACCTCCGGAAAACGTGTCAGGGAGCACGCCAGGAGTGTGGGTTGAAGTCCTCGGAGCACGAGACCCGAAGATCGAAAGACTTATGACCAATACGGAGCAAAGGGAAGAAACCGTCGGGGGACCGCTTTTTACCCCAGGACGAGAAAACTGAGTCCGGGGCATTCCCGCTCGCGTTTTCTTGGGACGAGCACCGGAAGTCCTCGAGCTTAGCCCGTTTCCTTCGCTGCAAGTGCATTTCCAGTGGTTTCTGACACCGGACGAGCGTTCGCCACTCGTTGGAAGCTTCGGCCATCTTTTGGACCGTTTTGGGTCGCACCACAGTTCTCCCTCCAACGAGCTCGCTTCCCGACCTATACCTCCGGAAAACGTGTCAGGGAGCATGATGGGAGTGTGGGTTGAAGTCCTCGGAGCACGAGACCCGAAGATCGAAAGACTTATGACCAATACGGAGCAAAGGGAAGAAACCGTCGGGGGACCGCTTTTTACCCCAGGACGAGAAAACTGAGTCCGGGGCATTCCCGCTCGCGTTTTCTTGGGACGAGCACCGGAAGTCCTCGAGCTCAGCCCGTTTCCTTCGCTGCAAGTGCATTTCCAGTGGTTTCTGACACCGGACGAGCGTTCGCCACTCGTTGGAAGCTTCGGCCATCTTTTGGACCGTTTTGGGTCGCACCACAGTTCTCCCTCCAACGAGCTCGCTTCCCGACCTATACCTCCGGAAAACGTGTCAGGGAGCATGCCAGGAGTGTGGGTTGAAGTCCTCGGAGCACGAGACCCGAAGATCGAAAGACTTATGACCAATACGGAGCAAAGGGAAGAAACCGTCGGGGGACCGCTTTTTACCCCAGGACGAGAAAACTGAGTCCGGGGCATTCCCGCTCGCGTTTTCTTGGGACGAGCACCGGAAGTCCTCGAGCTCAGCCCGTTTCCTTCGCTGCAAGTGCATTTCCAGTGGTTTCTGACACCGGACGAGCGTTCGCCACTCGTTGGAAGCTTCGGCCATCTTTTGGACCGTTTTGGGTCGCACCACAGTTCTCCCTCCAACGAGCTCGCTTCCCGACCTATACCTCCGGAAAACGTGTCAGGGAGCATGCCAGGAGTGTGGGTTGAAGTCCTCGGAGCACGAGACCCGAAGATCGAAAGACTTATGACCAATACGGAGCAAAGGGAAGAAACCGTCGGGGGACCGCTTTTTACCCCAGGACGAGAAAACTGAGTCCGGGGCATTCCCGCTCGCGTTTTCTTGGGACGAGCACCGGAAGTCCTCGAGCTCAGCCCGTTTCCTTCGCTGCAAGTGCATTTCCAGTGGTTTCTGACACCGGACGAGCGTTCGCCACTCGTTGGAAGCTTCGGCCATCTTTTGGACCGTTTTGGGTCGCACCACAGTTCTCCCTCCAACGAGCTCGCTTCCCGACCTATACCTCCAAAAAACGTGTCAGGGAGCATGCCAGGAGTGTGGGTTGAAGTCCTCGGAGCACGAGACCCGAAGATCGAAAGACTTATGACCAATACGGAGCAAAGGGAAGAAACCATCGGGGGACCGCTTTTTACCCCAGGACGAGAAAACTGAGTCCGGGGCATTCCCGCTCGCGTTTTCTTGGGACGAGCACCGGAAGTCCTCGAGCTGAGCCCGTTTCCTTCGCTGCAAGTGCATTTCCAGTGGTTTCTGACACCGGACGAGCGTTCGCCACTCGTTGGAAGCTTCGGCCATCTTTTGGACCGTTTTGGGTCGCACCACAGTTCTCCCTCCAACGAGCTCGCTTCCCGACCTATACCTCCGGAAAACGTGTCAGGGAGCATGCCAGGAGTGTGGGTTGAAGTCCTCGGAGCACGAGACCCGAAGATCGAAAGACTTATGACCAATACGGAGCAAAGGGAAGAAACCGTCGGGGGACCGCTTTTTACCCCAGGACGAGAAAACTGAGTCCGGGGCATTCCCGCTCGCGTTTTCTTGGGACGAGCACCGGAAGTCCTCGAGCTCAGCCCGTTTCCTTCGCTGCAAGTGCATTTCCAGTGGTTTCTGACACCGGACGAGCGTTCGCCACTCGTTGGAAGCTTCGGCCATCTTTTGGACCGTTTTGGGTCGCACCACAGTTCTCCCTCCAACGAGCTCGCTTCCCGACCTATACCTCCGGAAAACGTGTCAGGGAGCATGCCAGGAGTGTGGGTTGAAGTCCTCGGAGCACGAGACCCGAAGATCGAAAGACTTATGACCAATACGGAGCAAAGGGAAGAAACCGTCGGGGGACCGCTTTTTACCCCAGGACGAGAAAACTGAGTCCGGGGCATTCCCGCTCGCGTTTTCTTGGGACGAGCACCGGAAGTCCTCGAGCTCAGCCCGTTTCCTTCGCTGCAAGTGCATTTCCAGTGGTTTCTGACACCGGACGAGCGTTCGCCACTCGTTGGAAGCTTCGGCCATCTTTTGGACCGTTTTGGGTCGCACCACAGTTCTCCCTCCAACGAGCTCGCTTCCCGACCTATACCTCCGGAAAACGTGTCAGGGAGCATGCCAGGAGTGTGGGTTGAAGTCCTCGGAGCACGAGACCCGAAGATCGAAAGACTTATGACCCATACGGAGCAAAGGGAAGAAACCGTCGGGGGACCGCTTTTTACCCCAGGACGAGAAAACTGAGTCCGGGGCATTCCCGCTCGCGTTTTCTTGGGACGAGCACCGGAAGTCCTCGAGCTCAGCCCGTTTCCTTCGCTGCAAGTGCATTTCCAGTGGTTTCTGACACCGGACGAGCGTTCGCCACTCGTTGGAAGCTTCGGCCATCTTTTGGACCGTTTTGGGTCGCACCACAGTTCTCCCTCCAACGAGCTCGCTTCCCGACCTATACCTCCGGAAAACGTGTCAGGGAGCATGCCAGGAGTGTGGGTTGAAGTCCTCGGAGCACGAGACCCGAAGATCGAAAGACTTATGACCAATACGGAGCAAAGGGAAGAAACCGTCGGGGGACCGCTTTTTACCCCAGGACGAGAAAACTGAGTCCGGGGCATTCCCGCTCGCGTTTTCTTGGGACGAGCACCGGAAGTCCTCGAGCTCAGCCCGTTTCCTTCGCTGCAAGTGCATTTCCAGTGGTTTCTGACACCGGACGAGCGTTCGCCACTCGTTGGAAGCTTCGGCCATCTTTTGGACCGTTTTGGGTCGCACCACAGTTCTCCCTCCAACGAGCTCGCTTCCCGACCTATACCTCCGGAAAACGTGTCAGGGAGCATGCCAGGAGTGTGGGTTGAAGTCCTCGGAGCACGAGACCCGAAGATCGAAAGACTTATGACCAATACGGAGCAAAGGGAAGAAACCGTCGGGGGACCGCTTTTTACCCCAGGACGAGAAAACTGAGTCCGGGGCATTCCCGCTCGCGTTTTCTTGGGACGAGCACCGGAAGTCCTCGAGCTCAGCCCGTTTCCTTCGCTGCAAGTGCATTTCCAGTGGTTTCTGACACCGGACGAGCGTTCGCCACTCGTTGGAAGCTTCGGCCATCTTTTGGACCGTTTTGGGTCGCACCACAGTTCTCCCTCCAACGAGCTCGCTTCCCGACCTATACCTCCGGAAAACGTGTCAGGGAGCACGCCAGGAGTGTGGGTTGAAGTCCTCGGAGCACGAGACCCGAAGATCGAAAGACTTATGACCAATACGGAGCAAAGGGAAGAAACCGTCGGGGGACCGCTTTTTACCCCAGGACGAGAAAACTGAGTCCGGGGCATTCCCGCTCGCGTTTTCTTGGGACGAGCACCGGAAGTCCTCGAGCTCAGCCCGTTTCCTTCGCTGCAAGTGCATTTCCAGTGGTTTCTGACACCGGACGAGCGTTCGCCACTCGTTGGAAGCTTCGGCCATCTTTTGGACCGTTTTGGGTCGCACCACAGTTCTCCCTCCAACGAGCTCGCTTCCCGACCTATACCTCCGGAAAACGTGTCAGGGAGCATGCCAGGAGTGTGGGTTGAAGTCCTCGGAGCACGAGACCCGAAGATCGAAAGACTTATGACCAATACGGAGCAAAGGGAAGAAACCGTCGGGGGACCGCTTTTTACCCCAGGACGAGAAAACTGAGTCCGGGGCATTCCCGCTCGCGTTTTCTTGGGACGAGCACCGGAAGTCCTCGAGCTCAGCCCGTTTCCTTCGCTGCAAGTGCATTTCCAGTGGTTTCTGACACCGGACGAGCGTTCGCCACTCGTTGGAAGCTTCGGCCATCTTTTGGACCGTTTTGGGTCGCACCACAGTTCTCCCTCCAACGAGCTCGCTTCCCGACCTATACCTCCGGAAAACGTGTCAGGGAGCATGCCAGGAGTGTGGGTTGAAGTCCTCGGAGCACGAGACCCGAAGATCGAAAGACTTATGACCAATACGGAGCAAAGGGAAGAAACCGTCGGGGGACCGCTTTTTACCCCAGGACGAGAAAACTGAGTCCGGGGCATTCCCGCTCGCGTTTTCTTGGGACGAGCACCGGAAGTCCTCGAGCTCAGCCCGTTTCCTTCGCTGCAAGTGCATTTCCAGTGGTTTCTGACACCGGACGAGCGTTCGCCACTCGTTGGAAGCTTCGGCCATCTTTTGGACCGTTTTGGGTCGCACCACAGTTCTCCCTCCAACGAGCTCGCTTCCCGACCTATACCTCCGGAAAACGTGTCAGGGAGCATGCCAGGAGTGTGGGTTGAAGTCCTCGGAGCACGAGACCCGAAGATCGAAAGACTTATGACCAATACGGAGCAAGGGGAAGAAACCGTCGGGGGACCGCTTTTTACCCCAGGACGAGAAAACTGAGTCCGGGGCATTCCCGCTCGCGTTTTCTTGGGACGAGCACTGGAAGTCCTCGAGCTCAGCCCGTTTCCTTCGCTGCAAGTGCATTTCCAGTGGTTTCTGACACCGGACGAGCGTTCGCCACTCGTTGGAAGCTTCGGCCATCTTTTGGACCGTTTTGGGTCGCACCACAGTTCTCCCTCCAACGAGCTCGCTTCCCGACCTATACCTCCGGAAAACGTGTCAGGGAGCATGCGAGGAGTGTGGGTTGAAGTCCTCGGAGCACGAGACCCGAAGATCGAAAGACTTATGACCAATACGGAGCAAAGGGAAGAAACCGTCGGGGGACCGCTTTTTACCCCAGGACGAGAAAACTGAGTCCGGGGCATTCCCGCTCGCGTTTTCTTGGGACGAGCATCGGAAGTCCTCGAGCTCAGCCCGTTTCCTTCGCTGCAAGTGCATTTCCAGTGGTTTCTGACACCGGACGAGCGTTCGCCACTCGTTGGAAGCTTCGGCCATCTTTTGGACCGTTTTGGGTCGCACCACAGTTCTCCCTCCAACGAGCTCGCTTCCCGACCTATACCTCCGGAAAACGTGTCAGGGAGCATGCCAGGAGTGTGGGTTGAAGTCCTCGGAGCACGAGACCCGAAGATCGAAAGACTTATGACCAATACGGAGCAAAGGGAAGAAACCGTCGGGGGACCGCTTTTTACCCCAGGACGAGAAAACTGAGTCCGGGGCATTCCCGCTCGCGTTTTCTTGGGACGAGCACCGGAAGTCCTCGAGCTCAGCCCGTTTCCTTCGCTGCAAGTGCATTTCCAGTGGTTTCTGACACCGGACGAGCGTTCGCCACTCGTTGGAAGCTTCGGCCATCTTTTGGACCGTTTTGGGTCGCACCACAGTTCTCCCTCCAACGAGCTCGCTTCCCGACCTATACCTCCGGAAAACGTGTCAGGAAGCATGCCAGGAGTGTGGGTTGGAGTCCTCGGAGCACGAGACCCAAAGATCGAAAGACTTATGACCAATACGGAGCAAAGGGAAGAAACCGTCGGGGGACCGCTTTTTACCCCAGGACGAGAAAACTGAGTCCGGGGCATTCCCGCTCGCGTTTTCTTGGGACGAGCATCGGAAGTCCTCGAGCTCAGCCCGTTTCCTTCGCTGCAAGTGCATTTCCAGTGGTTTCTGACACCGGACGAGCGTTCGCCACTCGTTGGAAGCTTCGGCCATCTTTTGGACCGTTTTGGGTCGCACCACAGTTCTCCCTCCAACGAGCTCGCTTCCCGACCTATACCTCCGGAAAACGTGTCAGGGAGCATGCCAGGAGTGTGGGTTGAAGTCCTCGGAGCACGAGACCCGAAGATCGAAAGACTTATGACCAATACGGAGCAAAGGGAAGAAACCGTCGGGGGACCGCTTTTTACCCCAGGACGAGAAAACTGAGTCCGGGGCATTCCCGCTCGCGTTTTCTTGGGACGAGCACCGGAAGTCCTCGAGCTCAGCCCGTTTCCTTCGCTGCAAGTGCATTTCCAGTGGTTTCTGACACCGGACGAGCGTTCGCCACTCGTTGGAAGCTTCGGCCATCTTTTGGACCGTTTTGGATCGCACCACAGTTCTCCCTCCAACGAGCTCGCTTCCCGACCTATACCTCCGGAAAACGTGTCAGGAAGCATGCCAGGAGTGTGGGTTGGAGTCCTCGGAGCACGAGACCCAAAGATCGAAAGACTTATGACCAATACGGAGCAAAGGGAAGAAACCGTCGGGGGACCGCTTTTTACCCCAGGACGAGAAAACTGAGTCCGGGGCATTCCCGGTCGCGTTTTCTTGGGAC
Source organism: Cucumis melo (assembly GCF_025177605.1). Classification (NCBI taxonomy): domain Eukaryota; kingdom Viridiplantae; phylum Streptophyta; class Magnoliopsida; order Cucurbitales; family Cucurbitaceae; genus Cucumis; species Cucumis melo. The sequence goes on along the minus strand of NW_026123732.1, from coordinate 140,099 downwards.
GAGCACCGGAAGTCCTCGAGCTCAGCCCGTTTCCTTCGCTGCAAGTGCATTTCCAGTGGTTTCTGACACCGGACGAGCGTTCGCCACTCGTTGGAAGCTTCGGCCATCTTTTGGACCGTTTTGGGTCGCACCACAGTTCTCCCTCCAACGAGCTCGCTTCCCGACCTATACCTCCGGAAAACGTGTCAGGAAGCATGCCAGGAGTGTGGGTTGGAGTCCTCGGAGCACGAGACCCAAAGATCGAAAGACTTATGACCAATACGGAGCAAAGGGAAGAAACCGTCGGGGGACCGCTTTTTACCCCAGGACGAGAAAACTGAGTCCGGGGCATTCCCGGTCGCGTTTTCTTGGGACGAGCACCGGAAGTCCTCGAGCTCAGCCCGTTTCCTTCGCTGCAAGTGCATTTCCAGTGGTTTCTGACACCGGACGAGCGTTCGCCACTCGTTGGAAGCTTCGGCCATCTTTTGGACCGTTTTGGGTCGCACCACAGTTCTCCCTCCAACGAGCTCGCTTCCCGACCTATACCTCCGGAAAACGTGTCAGGGAGCATGCCAGGAGTGTGGGTTGAAGTCCTCGGAGCACGAGACCCGAAGATCGAAAGACTTATGACCAATACGGAGCAAAGGGAAGAAACCGTCGGGGGACCGCTTTTTACCCCAGGACGAGAAAACTGAGTCCGGGGCATTCCCGCTCGCGTTTTCTTGGGACGAGCACCGAAAGTCCTCGAGCTCAGCCCGTTTCCTTCGCTGCAAGTGCATTTCCAGTGGTTTCTGACACCGGACGAGCGTTCGCCACTCGTTGGAAGCTTCGGCCATCTTTTGGACCGTTTTGGGTCGCACCACAGTTCTCCCTCCAACGAGCTCGCTTCCCGACCTATACCTCCGGAAAACGTGTCAGGGAGCATGCCAGGAGTGTGGGTTGAAGTCCTCGGAGCACGAGACCCGAAGATCGAAAGACTTATGACCAATACGGAGCAAAGGGAAGAAACCGTCGGGGGACCGCTTTTTACCCCAGGACGAGAAAACTGAGTCCGGGGCATTCCCGCTCGCGTTTTCTTGGGACGAGCACCGGAAGTCCTCGAGCTCAGCCCGTTTCCTTCGCTGCAAGTGCATTTCCAGTGGTTTCTGACACCGGACGAGCGTTCGCCACTCGTTGGAAGCTTCGGCCATCTTTTGGACCGTTTTGGGTCGCACCACATTTCTCCCTCCAACGAGCTCGCTTCCCGACCTATACCTCCGGAAAACGTGTCAGGGAGCATGCCAGGAGTGTGGGTTGAAGTCCTCGGAGCACGAGACCCGAAGATCGAAAGACTTATGACCAATACGGAGCAAAGGGAAGAAACCGTCGGGGGACCGCTTTTTACCCCAGGACGAGAAAACTGAGTCCGGGGCATTCCCGCTCGCGTTTTCTTGGGACGAGCACCGGAAGTCCTCGAGCTCAGCCCGTTTCCTTCGCTGCAAGTGCATTTCCAGTGGTTTCTGACACCGGACGAGCGTTCGCCACTCGTTGGAAGCTTCGGCCATCTTTTGGACCGTTTTGGGTCGCACCACAGTTCTCCCTCCAACGAGCTCGCTTCCCGACCTATACCTCCGGAAAACGTGTCAGGGATCATGCCAGGAGTGTGGGTTGAAGTCCTCGGAGCACGAGACCCGAAGATCGAAAGACTTATGACCAATACGGAGCAAAGGGAAGAAACCGTCGGGGGACCGCTTTTTACCCCAGGACGAGAAAACTGAGTCCGGGGCATTCCCGCTCGCGTTTTCTTGGGACGAGCACCGGAAGTCCTCGAGCTCAGCCCGTTTCCTTCGCTGCAAGTGCATTTCCAGTGGTTTCTGACACCGGAAGAGCGTTCGCCACTCGTTGGAAGCTTCGGCCATCTTTTGGACCGTTTTGGGTCGCACCACAGTTCTCCCTCCAACGAGCTCGCTTCCCGACCTATACCTCCGGAAAACCTGTCAGGGATCATGCCAGGAGTGTGGGTTGAAGTCCTCGGAGCACGAGACCCGAAGATCGAAAGACTTATGACCAATACGGAGCAAAGGGAAGAAACCGTCGGGGGACCACTTTTTACCCCAGGACGAGAAAACTGAGTCCGGGGCATTCCCGCTCGCGTTTTCTTGGGACGAGCACCGGAAGTCCTCGAGCTCAGCCCGTTTCCTTCGCTGCAAGTGCATTTCCAGTGGTTTCTGACACCGGAAGAGCGTTCGCCACTCGTTGGAAGCTTCGGCCATCTTTTGGACCGTTTTGGGTCGCACCACAGTTCTCCCTCCAACGAGCTCGCTTCCCGACCTATACCTCCGGAAAACGTGTCAGGAAGCATGCCAGGAGTGTGGGTTGAAGTCCTCGGAGCACGAGACCCGAAGATCGAAAGACTTATGACCAATACGGAGCAAAGGGAAGAAACCGTCGGGGGACCGCTTTTTACCCCAGGACGAGAAAACTGAGTCCGGGGCATTCCCGCTCGCGTTTTCTTGGGACGAGCACCAGAAGTCCTCGAGCTCAGCCCGTTTCCTTCGCTGCAAGTGCATTTCCAGTGGTTTCTGACACCGGACGAGCGTTCGCCACTCGTTGGAAGCTTCGGCCATCTTTTGGACCGTTTTGGGTCGCACCACAGTTCTCCCTCCAACGAGCTCGCTTCCCGACCTATACCTCCGGAAAACGTGTCAGGGAGCATGCCAGGAGTGTGGGTTGAAGTCCTCGGAGCACGAGACCCGAAGATCGAAAGACTTATGACCAATACGGAGCAAAGGGAAGAAACCGTCGGGGGACCGCTTTTTACCCCAGGACGAGAAAACTGAGTCCGGGGCATTCCCGCTCGCGTTTTCTTGCGACGAGCACCGGAAGTCCTCGAGCTCAGCCCGTTTCCTTCGCTGCAAGTGCATTTCCAGTGGTTTCTGACACCGGACGAGCGTTCGCCACTCGTTGGAAGCTTCGGCCATCTTTTGGACCGTTTTGGGTCGCACCACAGTTCTCCCTCCAACGAGCTCGCTTCCCGACCTATACCTCCGGAAAACGTGTCAGGGAGCATGCCAGGAGTGTGGGTTGAAGTCCTCGGAGCACGAGACCCGAAGATCGAAAGACTTATGACCAATACGGAGCAAAGGGAAGAAACCGTCGGGGGACCGCTTTTTACCCCAGAACGAGAAAACTGAGTCCGGGGCATTGCCGCTCGCGTTTTATTGGGACGAGCACCGGAAGTCCTCGAGCTCAGCCCGTTTCCTTCGCTGCAAGTGCATTTCCAGTGGTTTCTGACACCGGACGAGCGTTCGCCACTCGTTGGAAGCTTCGGCCATCTTTTGGACCGTTTTGGGTCGCACCACAGTTCTCCCTCCAACGAGCTCGCTTCCCGACCTATACCTCCGGAAAACGTGTCAGGGAGCATGCCAGGAGTGTGGGTTGAAGTCCTCGGAGCACGAGACCCGAAGATCGAAAGACTTATGACCAATACGGAGCAAAGGGAAGAAACCGTCGGGGGACCGCTTTTTACCCCAGAACGAGAAAACTGAGTCCGGGGCATTCCCGCTCGCGTTTTCTTGGGACGAGCACCGGAAGTCCTCGAGCTCAGCCCGTTTCCTTCGCTGCAAGTGCATTTCCAGTGGTTTCTGACACTGGACGAGCGTTCGCCACTCGTTGGAAGCTTCGGCCATCTTTTGGACCGTTTTGGGTCGCACCACAGTTCTCCCTCCAACGAGCTCGCTTCCCGACCTATACCTCCGGAAAACGTGTCAGGGAGCATGCCAGGAGTGTGGGTTGAAGTCCTCGGAGCACGAGACCCGAAGATCGAAAGACTTTTGACCAATACGGAGCAAAGGGAAGAAACCGTCGGGGGACCGCTTTTTACCCCAGGACGAGAAAACTGAGTCCGGGGCATTGCCGCTCGCGTTTTCTTGGGACGAGCACCGGAAGTCCTCGAGCTCAGCCCGTTTCCTTCGCTGCAAGTGCATTTCCAGTGGTTTCTGACACCGGACGAGCGTTCGCCACTCGTTGGAAGCTTCGGCCATCTTTTGGACCGTTTTGGGTCGCACCACAGTTCTCCCTCCAACGAGCTCGCTTCCCGACCTATACCTCCGGAAAACGTGTCAGGGAGCATGCCAGGAGTGTGGGTTGAAGTCCTCGGAGCACGAGACCCGAAGATCGAAAGACTTATGACCAATACGGAGCAAAGGGAAGAAACCGTCGGGGGACCGCTTTTTACCCCAGGACGAGAAAACTGAGTCCGGGGCATTCCCGCTCGCGTTTTCTTGGGACGAGCACCGGAAGTCCTCGAGCTCAGCCCGTTTCCTTCGCTGCAAGTGCGTTTCCAGTGGTTTCTGACACCGGACGAGCGTTCGCCACTCGTTGGAAGCTTCGGCCATCTTTTTGACCGTTTTGGGTCGCACCACAGTTCTCCCTCCAACGAGCTCGCTTCCCGACCTATACCTCCGGAAAACGTGTCAGGGAGCATGCCAGGAGTGTGGGTTGAAGTCCTCGGAGCACGAGACCCGAAGATCGAAAGACTTATGACCAATACGGAGCAAAGGGAAGAAACCGTCGGGGGACCGCTTTTTACCCCAGGACGAGAAAACTGAGTCCGGGGCATTCCCGCTCGCGTTTTCTTGGGACGAGCACCGGAAGTCCTCGAGCTCAGCCCGTTTCCTTCGCTGCAAGTGCGTTTCCAGTGGTTTCTGACACCGGACGAGCGTTCGCCACTCGTTGGAAGCTTCGACCATCTTTTGGACCGTTTTGGGTCGCACCACAGTTCTCCCTCCAACGAGCTCGCTTCCCGACCTATACCTCCGGAAAACGTGTCAGGGAGCATGCCAGGAGTGTGGGTTGAAGTCCTCGGAGCACGAGACCCGAAGATCGAAAGACTTATGACCAATACGGAGCAAAGGGAAGAAACCGTCGGGGGACCGCTTTTTACCCCAGGACGAGAAAACTGAGTCCGGGGCATTCCCGCTCGTGTTTTCTTGGGACGAGCACCGGAAGTCCTCGAGCTCAGCCCGTTTCCTTCGCTGCAAGTGCATTTCCAGTGGTTTCTGACACCGGACGAGCGTTCGCCACTCGTTGGAAGCTTCGGCCATCTTTTGGACCGTTTTGGGTCGCACCACAGTTCTCCCTCCAACGAGCTCGCTTCCCGACCTATACCTCCGGAAAACGTGTCAGGGAGCATGCCAGGAGTGTGGGTTGAAGTCCTCGGAGCACGAGACCCGAAGATCGAAAGACTTATGACCAATACGGAGCAAAGGGAAGAAACCGTCGGGGGACCGCTTTTTACCCCTGGACGAGAAAACTGAGTCCGGGGCATTCCCGCTCGCGTTTTCTTGGGACGAGCACCGGAAGTCCTCGAGCTCAGCCCGTTTCCTTCGCTGCAAGTGCATTTCCAGTGGTTTCTGACACCGGACGAGCGTTCGCCACTCGTTGGAAGCTTCGGCCATCTTTTGGACCGTTTTGGGTCGCACCACAGTTCTCCCTCCAACGAGCTCGCTTCCCGACCTATACCTCCGGAAAACGTGTCAGGGAGCATGCCAGGAGTGTGGGTTGAAGTCCTCGGAGCACGAGACCCGAAGATCGAAAGACTAATGACCAATACGGAGCAAAGGGAAGAAACCGTCGGGGGACCGCTTTTTACCCCAGGACGAGAAAACTGAGTCCGGGGCATTCCCGCTCGCGTTTTCTTGGGACGAGCACCGGAAGTCCTCGAGCTCAGCCCGTTTCCTTCGCTGCAAGTGCATTTCCAGTGGTTTCTGACACCGGACGAGCGTTCGCAACTCGTTGGAAGCTTCGGCCATCTTTTGGACCGTTTTGGGTCGCACCACAGTTCTCCCTCCAACGAGCTCGCTTCCCGACCTATACCTCCGGAAAACGTGTCAGGGAGCATGCCAGGAGTGTGGGTTGAAGTCCTCGGAGCACGAGACCCGAAGATCGAAAGACTTATGACCAATACGGAGCAAAGGGAAGAAACCGTCGGGGGACCGCTTTTTACCCCAGGACGAGAAAACTGAGTCCGGGGCATTCCCGCTCGCGTTTTCTTGGGACGAGCACCGGAAGTCCTCGAGCTCAGCCCGTTTCCTTCGCTGCAAGTGCATTTCCAGTGGTTTCTGACACCGGACGAGCGTTCGCCACTCGTTGGAAGCCTCGGCCATCTTTTGGACCGTTTTGGGTCGCACCACAGTTCTCCCTCCAACGAGCTCGCTTCCCGACCTATACCTCCGGAAAACGTGTCAGGGAGCATGCCAGGAGTGTGGGTTGAAGTCCTCGGAGCACGAGACCCGAAGATCGAAAGACTTATGACCAATACGGAGCAAAGGGAAGAAACTGTCGGGGGACCGCTTTTTACCCCAGGACGAGAAAACTGAGTCCGGGGCATTCCCGCTCGCGTTTTCTTGGGACGAGCACCGGAAGTCCTCGAGCTCAGCCCGTTTCCTTCGCTGCAAGTGCATTTCCAGTGGTTTCTGACACCGGACGAGCGTTCGCCACTCGTTGGAAGCTTCGGCCATCTTTTGGACCGTTTTGGGTCGCACCACAGTTCTCCCTCCAACGAGCTCGCTTCTCGACCTATACCTCCGGAAAACGTGTCAGGGAGCATGCCAGGAGTGTGGGTTGAAGTCCTCGGAGCACGAGACCCGAAGATCGAAAGACTTATGACCAATACGGAGCAAAGGGAATAAACCGTCGGGGGACCGCTTTTTACCCCAGGACGAGAAAACTGAGTCCGGGGCATTCCCGCTCGCGTTTTCTTGGGACGAGCACCGGAAGTCCTCGAGCTCAGCCCGTTTCCTTCGCTGCAAGTGCATTTCCAGTGGTTTCTGACACCGGACGAGCGTTCGCCACTCGTTGGAAGCTTCGGCCATCTTTTGGACCGTTTTGGGTCGCACCACAGTTCTCCCTCCAACGAGCTCGCTTCCCGACCTATACCTCCGGAAAACGTGTCAGGGAGCATGCCAGGAGTGTGGGTTGAAGTCCTCGGAGCACGAGACCCGAAGATCGAAAGACTTATGACCAATCATAGCAAAGGGAAGAAACCGTCGGGGGACCGCTTTTTACCCCAGGACGAGAAAACTGAGTCCGGGGCATTCCCGCTCGCGTTTTCTTGGGACGAGCACCGGAAGTCCTCGAGCTCAGCCCGTTTCCTTCGCTGCAAGTGCATTTCCAGTGGTTTCTGACACCGGACGAGCGTTCGCCACTCGTTGGAAGCTTCGGCCATCTTTTGGACCGTTTTGGGTCGCACCACAGTTCTCCCTCCAACGAGCTCGCTTCCCGACCTATACCTCCGGAAAACGTGTCAGGGAGCATGCCAGGAGTGTGGGTTGAAGTCCTCGGAGCACGAGACCCGAAGATCGAAAGACTTATGACCAATCATAGCAAAGGGAAGAAACCGTCGGGGGACCGCTTTTTACCCCAGGACGAGAAAACTGAGTCCGGGGCATTCCCGCTCGCGTTTTCTTGGGACGAGCACCGGAAGTCCTCGAGCTCAGCCCGTTTCCTTCGCTGCAAGTGCATTTCCAGTGGTTTCTGACACCGGACGAGCGTTCGCCACTCGTTGGAAGCTTCGGCCATCTTTTGGACCGTTTTGGGTCGCACCACAGTTCTCCCTCCAACGAGCTCGCTTCCCGACCTATACCTCCGGAAAACGTGTCAGGGAGCATGCCAGGAGTGTGGGTTGAAGACCTCGGAGCACGAGACCCGAAGATCGAAAGACTTATGACCAATACGGAGCAAAGGGAAGAAACCGTCGGGGGACCGCTTTTTACCCCAGGACGAGAAAACTGAGTCCGGGGCATTCCCGCTCGCGTTTTCTTGGGACGAGCACCGGAAGTCCTCGAGCTCAGCCCGTTTCCTTCGCTGCAAGTGCATTTCCAGTGGTTTCTGACACCGGACGAGCGTTCGCCACTCGTTGGAAGCTTCGGCCATCTTTTGGACCGTTTTGGGTCGCACCACAGTTCTCCCTCCAACGAGCTCGCTTCCCGACCTATACCTCCGGAAAACGTGTCAGGGATCATGCCAGGAGTGTGGGTTGAAGTCCTCGGAGCACGAGACCCGAAGATCGAAAGACTTATGACCAATACGGAGCAAAGGGAAGAAACCGTCGGGGGACCGCTTTTTACCCCAGGACGAGAAAACTGAGTCCGGGGCATTCCCGCTCGCGTTTTCTTGGGACGAGCACCGGAAGTCCTCGAGCTCAGCCCGTTTCCTTCGCTGCAAGTGCATTTCCAGTGGTTTCTGACACCGGAAGAGCGTTCGCCACTCGTTGGAAGCTTCGGCCATCTTTTGGACCGTTTTGGGTCGCACCACAGTTCTCCCTCCAACGAGCTCGCTTCCCGACCTATACCTCCGGAAAACCTGTCAGGGATCATGCCAGGAGTGTGGGTTGAAGTCCTCGGAGCACGAGACCCGAAGATCGAAAGACTTATGACCAATACGGAGCAAAGGGAAGAAACCGTCGGGGGACCGCTTTTTACCCCAGGACGAGAAAACTGAGTCCGGGGCATTCCCGCTCGCGTTTTCTTGGGACGAGCACCGGAAGTCCTCGAGCTCAGCCCGTTTCCTTCGCTGCAAGTGCATTTCCAGTGGTTTCTGACACCGGAAGAGCGTTCGCCACTCGTTGGAAGCTTCGGCCATCTTTTGGACCGTTTTGGGTCGCACCACAGTTCTCCCTCCAACGAGCTCGCTTCCCGACCTATACCTCCGGAAAACGTGTCAGGAAGCATGCCAGGAGTGTGGGTTGAAGTCCTCGGAGCACGAGACCCGAAGATCGAAAGACTTATGACCAATACGGAGCAAAGGGAAGAAACCGTCGGGGGACCGCTTTTTACCCCAGGACGAGAAAACTGAGTCCGGGGCATTCCCGCTCGCGTTTTCTTGGGACGAGCACCAGAAGTCCTCGAGCTCAGCCCGTTTCCTTCGCTGCAAGTGCATTTCCAGTGGTTTCTGACACCGGACGAGCGTTCGCCACTCGTTGGAAGCTTCGGCCATCTTTTGGACCGTTTTGGGTCGCACCACAGTTCTCCCTCCAACGAGCTCGCTTCCCGACCTATACCTCCGGAAAACGTGTCAGGGAGCATGCCAGGAGTGTGGGTTGAAGTCCTCGGAGCACGAGACCCGAAGATCGAAAGACTTATGACCAATACGGAGCAAAGGGAAGAAACCGTCGGGGGACCGCTTTTTACCCCAGGACGAGAAAACTGAGTCCGGGGCATTCCCGCTCGCGTTTTCTTGCGACGAGCACCGGAAGTCCTCGAGCTCAGCCCGTTTCCTTCGCTGCAAGTGCATTTCCAGTGGTTTCTGACACCGGACGAGCGTTCGCCACTCGTTGGAAGCTTCGGCCATCTTTTGGACCGTTTTGGGTCGCACCACAGTTCTCCCTCCAACGAGCTCGCTTCCCGACCTATACCTCCGGAAAACGTGTCAGGGAGCATGCCAGGAGTGTGGGTTGAAGTCCTCGGAGCACGAGACCCGAAGATCGAAAGACTTATGACCAATACGGAGCAAAGGGAAGAAACCGTCGGGGGACCGCTTTTTACCCCAGAACGAGAAAACTGAGTCCGGGGCATTGCCGCTCGCGTTTTATTGGGACGAGCACCGGAAGTCCTCGAGCTCAGCCCGTTTCCTTCGCTGCAAGTGCATTTCCAGTGGTTTCTGACACCGGACGAGCGTTCGCCACTCGTTGGAAGCTTCGGCCATCTTTTGGACCGTTTTGGGTCGCACCACAGTTCTCCCTCCAACGAGCTCGCTTCCCGACCTATACCTCCGGAAAACGTGTCAGGGAGCATGCCAGGAGTGTGGGTTGAAGTCCTCGGAGCACGAGACCCGAAGATCGAAAGACTTATGACCAATACGGAGCAAAGGGAAGAAACCGTCGGGGGACCGCTTTTTACCCCAGAACGAGAAAACTGAGTCCGGGGCATTCCCGCTCGCGTTTTCTTGGGACGAGCACCGGAAGTCCTCGAGCTCAGCCCGTTTCCTTCGCTGCAAGTGCATTTCCAGTGGTTTCTGACACTGGACGAGCGTTCGCCACTCGTTGGAAGCTTCGGCCATCTTTTGGACCGTTTTGGGTCGCACCACAGTTCTCCCTCCAACGAGCTCGCTTCCCGACCTATACCTCCGGAAAACGTGTCAGGGAGCATGCCAGGAGTGTGGGTTGAAGTCCTCGGAGCACGAGACCCGAAGATCGAAAGACTTTTGACCAATACGGAGCAAAGGGAAGAAACCGTCGGGGGACCGCTTTTTACCCCAGGACGAGAAAACTGAGTCCGGGGCATTGCCGCTCGCGTTTTCTTGGGACGAGCACCGGAAGTCCTCGAGCTCAGCCCGTTTCCTTCGCTGCAAGTGCATTTCCAGTGGTTTCTGACACCGGACGAGCGTTCGCCACTCGTTGGAAGCTTCGGCCATCTTTTGGACCGTTTTGGGTCGCACCACAGTTCTCCCTCCAACGAGCTCGCTTCCCGACCTATACCTCCGGAAAACGTGTCAGGGAGCATGCCAGGAGTGTGGGTTGAAGTCCTCGGAGCACGAGACCCGAAGATCGAAAGACTTATGACCAATACGGAGCAAAGGGAAGAAACCGTCGGGGGACCGCTTTTTACCCCAGGACGAGAAAACTGAGTCCGGGGCATTCCCGCTCGCGTTTTCTTGGGACGAGCACCGGAAGTCCTCGAGCTCAGCCCGTTTCCTTCGCTGCAAGTGCGTTTCCAGTGGTTTCTGACACCGGACGAGCGTTCGCCACTCGTTGGAAGCTTCGGCCATCTTTTTGACCGTTTTGGGTCGCACCACAGTTCTCCCTCCAACGAGCTCGCTTCCCGACCTATACCTCCGGAAAACGTGTCAGGGAGCATGCCAGGAGTGTGGGTTGAAGTCCTCGGAGCACGAGACCCGAAGATCGAAAGACTTATGACCAATACGGAGCAAAGGGAAGAAACCGTCGGGGGACCGCTTTTTACCCCAGGACGAGAAAACTGAGTCCGGGGCATTCCCGCTCGCGTTTTCTTGGGACGAGCACCGGAAGTCCTCGAGCTCAGCCCGTTTCCTTCGCTGCAAGTGCGTTTCCAGTGGTTTCTGACACCGGACGAGCGTTCGCCACTCGTTGGAAGCTTCGACCATCTTTTGGACCGTTTTGGGTCGCACCACAGTTCTCCCTCCAACGAGCTCGCTTCCCGACCTATACCTCCGGAAAACGTGTCAGGGAGCATGCCAGGAGTGTGGGTTGAAGTCCTCGGAGCACGAGACCCGAAGATCGAAAGACTTATGACCAATACGGAGCAAAGGGAAGAAACCGTCGGGGGACCGCTTTTTACCCCAGGACGAGAAAACTGAGTCCGGGGCATTCCCGCTCGTGTTTTCTTGGGACGAGCACCGGAAGTCCTCGAGCTCAGCCCGTTTCCTTCGCTGCAAGTGCATTTCCAGTGGTTTCTGACACCGGACGAGCGTTCGCCACTCGTTGGAAGCTTCGGCCATCTTTTGGACCGTTTTGGGTCGCACCACAGTTCTCCCTCCAACGAGCTCGCTTCCCGACCTATACCTCCGGAAAACGTGTCAGGGAGCATGCCAGGAGTGTGGGTTGAAGTCCTCGGAGCACGAGACCCGAAGATCGAAAGACTTATGACCAATACGGAGCAAAGGGAAGAAACCGTCGGGGGACCGCTTTTTACCCCTGGACGAGAAAACTGAGTCCGGGGCATTCCCGCTCGCGTTTTCTTGGGACGAGCACCGGAAGTCCTCGAGCTCAGCCCGTTTCCTTCGCTGCAAGTGCATTTCCAGTGGTTTCTGACACCGGACGAGCGTTCGCCACTCGTTGGAAGCTTCGGCCATCTTTTGGACCGTTTTGGGTCGCACCACAGTTCTCCCTCCAACGAGCTCGCTTCCCGACCTATACCTCCGGAAAACGTGTCAGGGAGCATGCCAGGAGTGTGGGTTGAAGTCCTCGGAGCACGAGACCCGAAGATCGAAAGACTAATGACCAATACGGAGCAAAGGGAAGAAACCGTCGGGGGACCGCTTTTTACCCCAGGACGAGAAAACTGAGTCCGGGGCATTCCCGCTCGCGTTTTCTTGGGACGAGCACCGGAAGTCCTCGAGCTCAGCCCGTTTCCTTCGCTGCAAGTGCATTTCCAGTGGTTTCTGACACCGGACGAGCGTTCGCAACTCGTTGGAAGCTTCGGCCATCTTTTGGACCGTTTTGGGTCGCACCACAGTTCTCCCTCCAACGAGCTCGCTTCCCGACCTATACCTCCGGAAAACGTGTCAGGGAGCATGCCAGGAGTGTGGGTTGAAGTCCTCGGAGCACGAGACCCGAAGATCGAAAGACTTATGACCAATACGGAGCAAAGGGAAGAAACCGTCGGGGGACCGCTTTTTACCCCAGGACGAGAAAACTGAGTCCGGGGCATTCCCGCTCGCGTTTTCTTGGGACGAGCACCGGAAGTCCTCGAGCTCAGCCCGTTTCCTTCGCTGCAAGTGCATTTCCAGTGGTTTCTGACACCGGACGAGCGTTCGCCACTCGTTGGAAGCCTCGGCCATCTTTTGGACCGTTTTGGGTCGCACCACAGTTCTCCCTCCAACGAGCTCGCTTCCCGACCTATACCTCCGGAAAACGTGTCAGGGAGCATGCCAGGAGTGTGGGTTGAAGTCCTCGGAGCACGAGACCCGAAGATCGAAAGACTTATGACCAATACGGAGCAAAGGGAAGAAACTGTCGGGGGACCGCTTTTTACCCCAGGACGAGAAAACTGAGTCCGGGGCATTCCCGCTCGCGTTTTCTTGGGACGAGCACCGGAAGTCCTCGAGCTCAGCCCGTTTCCTTCGCTGCAAGTGCATTTCCAGTGGTTTCTGACACCGGACGAGCGTTCGCCACTCGTTGGAAGCTTCGGCCATCTTTTGGACCGTTTTGGGTCGCACCACAGTTCTCCCTCCAACGAGCTCGCTTCTCGACCTATACCTCCGGAAAACGTGTCAGGGAGCATGCCAGGAGTGTGGGTTGAAGTCCTCGGAGCACGAGACCCGAAGATCGAAAGACTTATGACCAATACGGAGCAAAGGGAATAAACCGTCGGGGGACCGCTTTTTACCCCAGGACGAGAAAACTGAGTCCGGGGCATTCCCGCTCGCGTTTTCTTGGGACGAGCACCGGAAGTCCTCGAGCTCAGCCCGTTTCCTTCGCTGCAAGTGCATTTCCAGTGGTTTCTGACACCGGACGAGCGTTCGCCACTCGTTGGAAGCTTCGGCCATCTTTTGGACCGTTTTGGGTCGCACCACAGTTCTCCCTCCAACGAGCTCGCTTCCCGACCTATACCTCCGGAAAACGTGTCAGGGAGCATGCCAGGAGTGTGGGTTGAAGTCCTCGGAGCACGAGACCCGAAGATCGAAAGACTTATGACCAATCATAGCAAAGGGAAGAAACCGTCGGGGGGACCGCTTTTTACCCCAGGACGAGAAAACTGAGTCCGGGGCATTCCCGCTCGCGTTTTCTTGGGACGAGCACCGGAAGTCCTCGAGCTCAGCCCGTTTCCTTCGCTGCAAGTGCATTTCCAGTGGTTTCTGACACCGGACGAGCGTTCGCCACTCGTTGGAAGCTTCGGCCATCTTTTGGACCGTTTTGGGTCGCACCACAGTTCTCCCTCCAACGAGCTCGCTTCCCGACCTATACCTCCGGAAAACGTGTCAGGGAGCATGCCAGGAGTGTGGGTTGAAGTCCTCGGAGCACGAGACCCGAAGATCGAAAGACTTATGACCAATCATAGCAAAGGGAAGAAACCGTCGGGGGACCGCTTTTTACCCCAGGACGAGAAAACTGAGTCCGGGGCATTCCCGCTCGCGTTTTCTTGGGACGAGCACCGGAAGTCCTCGAGCTCAGCCCGTTTCCTTCGCTGCAAGTGCATTTCCAGTGGTTTCTGACACCGGACGAGCGTTCGCCACTCGTTGGAAGCTTCGGCCATCTTTTGGACCGTTTTGGGTCGCACCACAGTTCTCCCTCCAACGAGCTCGCTTCCCGACCTATACCTCCGGAAAACGTGTCAGGGAGCATGCCAGGAGTGTGGGTTGAAGTCCTCGGAGCACGAGACCCGAAGATCGAAAGACTTATGACCAATACGGAGCAAAGGGAAGAAACCGTCGGGGGACCGCTTTTTACCCCAGGACGAGAAAACTGAGTCCGGGGCATTCCCGCTCGCGTTTTCTTGGGACGAGCACCGGAAGTCCTCGAGCTCAGCCCGTTTCCTTCGCTGCAAGTGCATTTCCAGTGGTTTCTGACACCGGACGAGCGTTCGCCACTCGTTGGAAGCTTCGGCCATCTTTTGGACCGTTTTGGGTCGCACCACAGTTCTCCCTCCAACGAGCTCGCTTCCCGACCTATACCTCCGGAAAACGTGTCAGGGAGCTTGCCAGGAGTGTGGGTTGAAGTCCTCGGAGCACGAGACCCGAAGATCGAAAGACTTATGACCAATACGGAGCAAAGGGAAGAAACCGTCGGGGGACCGCTTTTTACCCCAGGACGAGAAAACTGAGTCCGGGGCATTCCCGCTCGCGTTTTCTTGGGACGAGCACCGGAAGTCCTCGAGCTCAGCCCGTTTCCTTCGCTGCAAGTGCATTTCCAGTGGTTTCTGACACCGGACGAGCGTTCGCCACTCGTTGGAAGCTTCGGCCATCTTTTGGACCGTTTTGGGTCGCACCACAGTTCTCCCTCCAACGAGCTCGCTTCCCGACCTATACCTCCGGAAAACGTGTCAGGGAGCATGCCAGGAGTGTGGGTTGAAGTCCTCGGAGCACGAGACCCGAAGATCGAAAGACTTATGACCAATACGGAGCAAAGGGAAGAAACCGTCGGGGGACCGCTTTTTACCCCAGGACGAGAAAACTGAGTCCGGGGCATTCCCGCTCGCGTTTTCTTGGGACGAGCACCGGAAGTCCTCGAGCTCAGCCCGTTTCCTTCGCTGCAAGTGCATTTCCAGTGGTTTCTGACACCGGACGAGCGTTCGCCACTCGTTGGAAGCTTCGGCCATCTTTTGGACCGTTTTGGGTCGCACCACAGTTCTCCCTCCAACGAGCTCGCTTCCCGACCTATACCTCCGGAAAACGTGTCAGGGAGCATGCCAGGAGTGTGGGTTGAAGACCTCGGAGCACGAGACCCGAAGATCGAAAGACTTATGACCAATACGGAGCAAAGGGAAGAAACCGTCGGGGGACCGCTTTTTACCCCAGGACGAGAAAACTGAGTCCGGGGCATTCCCGCTCGCGTTTTCTTGGGACGAGCACCGGAAGTCCTCGAGCTCAGCCCGTTTCCTTCGCTGCCAGTGCATTTCCAGTGGTTTCTGACACCGGACGAGCGTTCGCCACTCGTTGGAAGCTTCGGCCATCTTTTGGACCGTTTTGGGTCGCACCACAGTTCTCCCTCCAACGAGCTCGCTTCCCGACCTATACCTCCGGAAAACGTGTCAGGGAGCATGCCAGGAGTGTGGGTTGAAGTCCTCGGAGCACGAGACCCGAAGATCGAAAGACTTATGACCAATACGGAGCAAAGGGAAGAAACCGTCGGGGGACCGCTTTTTACCCCAGGACGAGAAAACTGAGTCCGGGGCATTCCCGCTCGCGTTTTCTTGGGACGAGCACCGGAAGTCCTCGAGCTCAGCCCGTTTCCTTCGCTGCAAGTGCATTTCCAGTGGTTTCTGACACCGGACGAGCGTTCGCCACTCGTTGGAAGCTTCGGCCATCTTTTGGACCGTTTTGGGTCGCACCACAGTTCTCCCTCCAACGAGCTCGCTTCCCGACCTATACCTCCGGAAAACGTGTCAGGGAGCATGCCAGGAGTGTGGGTTGAAGTCCTCGGAGCACGAGACCCGAAGATCGAAAGACTTATGACCAATACGGAGCAAAGGGAAGAAACCGTCGGGGGACCGCTTTTTACCCCAGGACGAGAAAACTGAGTCCGGGGCATTCCCGCTCGCGTTTTCTTGGGACGAGCACCGGAAGTCCTCGAGCTCAGCCCGTTTCCTTCGCTGCAAGTGCATTTCCAGTGGTTTCTGACACCGGACGAGCGTTCGCCACTCGTTGGAAGCTTCGGCCATCTTTTGGACCGTTTTGGGTCGCACCACAGTTCTCCCTCCAACGAGCTCGCTTCCCGACCTATACCTCCGGAAAACGTGTCAGGGAGCATGCCAGGAGTGTGGGTTGAAGTCCTCGGAGCACGAGACCCGAAGATCGAAAGACTTATGACCAATACGGAGCAAAGGGAAGAAACCGTCGGGGGACCGCTTTTTACCCCAGGACGAGAAAACTGAGTCCGGGGCATTCCCGCTCGCGTTTTCTTGGGACGAGCACCGGAAGTCCTCGAGCTCAGCCCGTTTCCTTCGCTGCAAGTGCATTTCCAGTGGTTTCTGACACCGGACGAGCGTTCGCCACTCGTTGGAAGCTTCGGCCATCTTTTGGACCGTTTTGGGTCGCACCACAGTTCTCCCTCCAACGAGCTCGCTTCCCGACCTATACCTCCGGAAAACGTGTCAGGGAGCATGCCAGGAGTGTGGGTTGAAGTCCTCGGAGCACGAGACCCGAAGATCGAAAGACTTATGACCAATACGGAGCAAAGGGAATAAACCGTCGGGGGACCGCTTTTTACCCCAGGACGAGAAAACTGAGTCCGGGGCATTCCCGCTCGCGTTTTCTTGGGACGAGCACCGGAAGTCCTCGAGCTCAGCCCGTTTCCTTCGCTGCAAGTGCATTTCCAGTGGTTTCTGACACCGGACGAGCGTTCGCCACTCGTTGGAAGCTTCGGCCATCTTTTGGACCGTTTTGGGTCGCACCACAGTTCTCCCTCCAACGAGCTCGCTTCCCGACCTATACCTCCGGAAAACGTGTCAGGGAGCATGCCAGGAGTGTGGGTTGAAGTCCTCGGAGCACGAGACCCGAAGATCGAAAGACTTATGACCAATCATAGCAAAGGGAAGAAACCGTCGGGGGACCGCTTTTTACCCCAGGACGAGAAAACTGAGTCCGGGGCATTCCCGCTCGCGTTTTCTTGGGACGAGCACCGGAAGTCCTCGAGCTCAGCCCGTTTCCTTCGCTGCAAGTGCATTTCCAGTGGTTTCTGACACCGGACGAGCGTTCGCCACTCGTTGGAAGCTTCGGCCATCTTTTGGACCGTTTTGGGTCGCACCACAGTTCTCCCTCCAACGAGCTCGCTTCCCGACCTATACCTCCGGAAAACGTGTCAGGGAGCATGCCAGGAGTGTGGGTTGAAGTCCTCGGAGCACGAGACCCGAAGATCGAAAGACTTATGACCAATCATAGCAAAGGGAAGAAACCGTCGGGGGACCGCTTTTTACCCCAGGACGAGAAAACTGAGTCCGGGGCATTCCCGCTCGCGTTTTCTTGGGACGAGCACCGGAAGTCCTCGAGCTCAGCCCGTTTCCTTCGCTGCAAGTGCATTTCCAGTGGTTTCTGACACCGGACGAGCGTTCGCCACTCGTTGGAAGCTTCGGCCATCTTTTGGACCGTTTTGGGTCGCACCACAGTTCTCCCTCCAACGAGCTCGCTTCCCGACCTATACCTCCGGAAAACGTGTCAGGGAGCATGCCAGGAGTGTGGGTTGAAGTCCTCGGAGCACGAGACCCGAAGATCGAAAGACTTATGACCAATACGGAGCAAAGGGAAGAAACCGTCGGGGGACCGCTTTTTACCCCAGGACGAGAAAACTGAGTCCGGGGCATTCCCGCTCGCGTTTTCTTGGGACGAGCACCGGAAGTCCTCGAGCTCAGCCCGTTTCCTTCGCTGCAAGTGCATTTCCAGTGGTTTCTGACACCGGACGAGCGTTCGCCACTCGTTGGAAGCTTCGGCCATCTTTTGGACCGTTTTGGGTCGCACCACAGTTCTCCCTCCAACGAGCTCGCTTCCCGACCTATACCTCCGGAAAACGTGTCAGGGAGCTTGCCAGGAGTGTGGGTTGAAGTCCTCGGAGCACGAGACCCGAAGATCGAAAGACTTATGACCAATACGGAGCAAAGGGAAGAAACCGTCGGGGGACCGCTTTTTACCCCAGGACGAGAAAACTGAGTCCGGGGCATTCCCGCTCGCGTTTTCTTGGGACGAGCACCGGAAGTCCTCGAGCTCAGCCCGTTTCCTTCGCTGCAAGTGCATTTCCAGTGGTTTCTGACACCGGACGAGCGTTCGCCACTCGTTGGAAGCTTCGGCCATCTTTTGGACCGTTTTGGGTCGCACCACAGTTCTCCCTCCAACGAGCTCGCTTCCCGACCTATACCTCCGGAAAACGTGTCAGGGAGCATGCCAGGAGTGTGGGTTGAAGTCCTCGGAGCACGAGACCCGAAGATCGAAAGACTTATGACCAATACGGAGCAAAGGGAAGAAACCGTCGGGGGACCGCTTTTTACCCCAGGACGAGAAAACTGAGTCCGGGGCATTCCCGCTCGCGTTTTCTTGGGACGAGCACCGGAAGTCCTCGAGCTCAGCCCGTTTCCTTCGCTGCAAGTGCATTTCCAGTGGTTTCTGACACCGGACGAGCGTTCGCCACTCGTTGGAAGCTTCGGCCATCTTTTGGACCGTTTTGGGTCGCACCACAGTTCTCCCTCCAACGAGCTCGCTTCCCGACCTATACCTCCGGAAAACGTGTCAGGGAGCATGCCAGGAGTGTGGGTTGAAGACCTCGGAGCACGAGACCCGAAGATCGAAAGACTTATGACCAATACGGAGCAAAGGGAAGAAACCGTCGGGGGACCGCTTTTTACCCCAGGACGAGAAAACTGAGTCCGGGGCATTCCCGCTCGCGTTTTCTTGGGACGAGCACCGGAAGTCCTCGAGCTCAGCCCGTTTCCTTCGCTGCCAGTGCATTTCCAGTGGTTTCTGACACCGGACGAGCGTTCGCCACTCGTTGGAAGCTTCGGCCATCTTTTGGACCGTTTTGGGTCGCACCACAGTTCTCCCTCCAACGAGCTCGCTTCCCGACCTATACCTCCGGAAAACGTGTCAGGGAGCATGCCAGGAGTGTGGGTTGAAGTCCTCGGAGCACGAGACCCGAAGATCGAAAGACTTATGACCAATACGGAGCAAAGGGAAGAAACCGTCGGGGGACCGCTTTTTACCCCAGGACGAGAAAACTGAGTCCGGGGCATTCCCGCTCGCGTTTTCTTGGGACGAGCACCGGAAGTCCTCGAGCTCAGCCCGTTTCCTTCGCTGCAAGTGCATTTCCAGTGGTTTCTGACACCGGACGAGCGTTCGCCACTCGTTGGAAGCTTCGGCCATCTTTTGGACCGTTTTGGGTCGCACCACAGTTCTCCCTCCAACGAGCTCGCTTCCCGACCTATACCTCCGGAAAACGTGTCAGGGAGCATGCCAGGAGTGTGGGTTGAAGTCCTCGGAGCACGAGACCCGAAGATCGAAAGACTTATGACCAATACGGAGCAAAGGGAAGAAACCGTCGGGGGACCGCTTTTTACCCCAGGACGAGAAAACTGAGTCCGGGGCATTCCCGCTCGCGTTTTCTTGGGACGAGCACCGGAAGTCCTCGAGCTCAGCCCGTTTCCTTCGCTGCAAGTGCATTTCCAGTGGTTTCTGACACCGGACGAGCGTTCGCCACTCGTTGGAAGCTTCGGCCATCTTTTGGACCGTTTTGGGTCGCACCACAGTTCTCCCTCCAACGAGCTCGCTTCCCGACCTATACCTCCGGAAAACGTGTCAGGGAGCATGCCAGGAGTGTGGGTTGAAGTCCTCGGAGCACGAGACCCGAAGATCGAAAGACTTATGACCAATACGGAGCAAAGGGAAGAAACCGTCGGGGGACCGCTTTTTACCCCAGGACGAGAAAACTGAGTCCGGGGCATTCCCGCTCGCGTTTTCTTGGGACGAGCACCGGAAGTCCTCGAGCTCAGCCCGTTTCCTTCGCTGCAAGTGCATTTCCAGTGGTTTCTGACACCGGACGAGCGTTCGCCACTCGTTGGAAGCTTCGGCCATCTTTTGGACCGTTTTGGGTCGCACCACAGTTCTCCCTCCAA
This sequence comes from Cucumis melo, assembly GCF_025177605.1. Taxonomy (NCBI): domain Eukaryota; kingdom Viridiplantae; phylum Streptophyta; class Magnoliopsida; order Cucurbitales; family Cucurbitaceae; genus Cucumis; species Cucumis melo. Next base: position 120,132 of record NW_026123732.1, on the reverse strand, counting down.
CGAGCTCGCTTCCCGACCTATACCTCCGGAAAACGTGTCAGGGAGCATGCCAGGAGTGTGGGTTGAAGTCCTCGGAGCACGAGACCCGAAGATCGAAAGACTTATGACCAATACGGAGCAAAGGGAAGAAACCGTCGGGGGACCGCTTTTTACCCCAGGACGAGAAAACTGAGTCCGGGGCATTCCCGCTCGCGTTTTCTTGGGACGAGCACCGGAAGTCCTCGAGCTCAGCCCGTTTCCTTCGCTGCAAGTGCATTTCCAGTGGTTTCTGACACCGGACGAGCGTTCGCCACTCGTTGGAAGCTTCGGCCATCTTTTGGACCGTTTTGGGTCGCACCACAGTTCTCCCTCCAACGAGCTCGCTTCCCGACCTATACCTCCGGAAAACGTGTCAGGGAGCATGCCAGGAGTGTGGGTTGAAGTCCTCGGAGCACGAGACCCGAAGATCGAAAGACTTATGACCAATACGGAGCAAAGGGAAGAAACCGTCGGGGGACCGCTTTTTACCCCAGGACGAGAAAACTGAGTCCGGGGCATTCCCGCTCGCGTTTTCTTGGGACGAGCACCGGAAGTCCTCGAGCTCAGCCCGTTTCCTTCGCTGCAAGTGCATTTCCAGTGGTTTCTGACACCGGACGAGCGTTCGCCACTCGTTGGAAGCTTCGGCCATCTTTTGGACCGTTTTGGGTCGCACCACAGTTCTCCCTCCAACGAGCTCGCTTCCCGACCTACACCTCCGGAAAACGTGTCAGGGAGCATGCCAGGAGTGTGGGTTGAAGTCCTCGGAGCACGAGACCCGAAGATCGAAAGACTTATGACCAATACGGAGCAAAGGGAAGAAACCGTCGGGGGACCGCTTTTTACCCCAGGACGAGAAAACTGAGTCCGGGGCATTCCCGCTCGCGTTTTCTTGGGACGAGCACCGGAAGTCCTCGAGCTCAGCCCGTTTCCTTCGCTGCAAGTGCATTTCCAGTGGTTTCTGACACCGGACGAGCGTTCGCCACTCGTTGGAAGCTTCGGCCATCTTTTGGACCGTTTTGGGTCGCACCACAGTTCTCCCTCCAACGAGCTCGCTTCCCGACCTATACCTGCGGAAAACGTGTCAGGGAGCATGCCAGGAGTGTGGGTTGAAGTCCTCGGAGCACGAGACCCGAAGATCGAAAGACTTATGACCAATACGGAGCAAAGGGAAGAAACCGTCGGGGGACCGCTTTTTACCCCAGGACGAGAAAACTGAGTCCGGGGCATTCCCGCTCGCGTTTTCTTGGGACGAGCACCGGAAGTCCTCGAGCTCAGCCCGTTTCCTTCGCTGCAAGTGCATTTCCAGTGGTTTCTGACACCGGACGAGCGTTCGCCACTCGTTGGAAGCTTCGGCCATCTTTTGGACCGTTTTGGGTCGCACCACAGTTCTCCCTCCAACGAGCTCGCTTCCCGACCTATACCTCCGGAAAACGTGTCAGGGAGCATGCCAGGAGTGTGGGTTGAAGTCCTCGGAGCACGAGACCCGAAGATCGAAAGACTTATGACCAATACGGAGCAAAGGGAAGAAACCGTCGGGGGACCGCTTTTTAACCCAGGACGAGAAAACTGAGTCCGGGGCATTCCCGCTCGCGTTTTCTTGGGACGAGCACCGGAAGTCCTCGAGCTCAGCCCGTTTCCTTCGCTGCAAGTGCATTTCCAGTGGTTTCTGACACCGGACGAGCGTTCGCCACTCGTTGGAAGCTTCGGCCATCTTTTGGACCGTTTTGGGTCGCACCACAGTTCTCCCTCCAACGAGATCGCTTCCCGACCTATACCTCCGGAAAACGTGTCAGGGAGCATGCCAGGAGTGTGGGTTGAAGTCCTCGGAGCACGAGACCCGAAGATCGAAAGACTTATGACCAATACGGAGCAAAGGGAAGAAACCGTCGGGGGACCGCTTTTTACCCCAGGACGAGAAAACTGAGTCCGGGGCACTCCCGCTCGCGTTTTCTTGGGACGAGCACCGGAAGTCCTCGAGCTCAGCCCGTTTCCTTCGCTGCAAGTGCATTTCCAGTGGTTTCTGACACCGGACGAGCGTTCGCCACTCGTTGGAAGCTTCGGCCATCTTTTGGACCGTTTTGGGTCGCACCACAGTTCTCCCTCCAACGAGCTCGCTTCCCGACCTATACCTTCGGAAAACGTGTCAGGGAGCATGCCAGGAGTGTGGGTTGAAGTCCTCGGAGCACGAGACCCGAAGATCGAAAGACTTATGACCAATACGGAGCAAAGGGAAGAAACCGTCGGGGGACCGCTTTTTACCCCAGGACGAGAAAACTGAGTCCGGGGCATTCCCGCTCGCGTTTTCTTGGGACGAGCACCGGAAGTCCTCGAGCTCAGCCCGTTTCCTTCGCTGCAAGTGCATTTCCAGTGGTTTCTGACACCGGACGAGCGTTCGCCACTCGTTGGAAGCTTCGGCCATCTTTTGGACCGTTTTGGGTCGCACCACAGTTCTCCCTCCAACGAGCTCGCTTCCCGACCTATACCTCCGGAAAACGTGTCAGGGAGCATGCCAGGAGTGTGGGTTGAAGTCCTCGGAGCACGAGACCCGAAGATCGAAAGACTTATGACCAATACGGAGCAAAGGGAAGAAACCGTCGGGGGACCGCTTTTTACCCCAGGACGAGAAAACTGAGTCCGGGGCATTCCCGCTCGCGTTTTCTTGGGACGAGCACCGGAAGTCCTCGAGCTCAGCCCGTTTCCTTCGCTGCAAGTGCATTTCCAGTGGTTTCTGACACCGGACGAGCGTTCGCCACTCGTTGGAAGCTTCGGCCATCTTTTGGACCGTTTTGGGTCGCACCACAGTTCTCCCTCCAACGAGCTCGCTTCCCGACCTATACCTCCGGAAAACGTGTCAGGGAGCATGCCAGGAGTGTGGGTTGAAGTCCTCGGAGCACGAGACCCGAAGATCGAAAGACTTATGACCAATACGGAGCAAAGGGAAGAAACCGTCGGGGGACCGCTTTTTACCCCAGGACGAGAAAACTGAGTCCGGGGCATTCCCGCTCGCGTTTTCTTGGGACGAGCACCGGAAGTCCTCGAGCTCAGCCCGTTTCCTTCGCTGCAAGTGCATTTCCAGTGGTTTCTGACACCGGACGAGCGTTCGCCACTCGTTGGAAGCTTCGGCCATCTTTTGGACCGTTTTGGGTCGCACCACAGTTCTCCCTCCAACGAGCTCGCTTCCCGACCTATACCTCCGGAAAACGTGTCAGGGAGCATGCCAGGAGTGTGGGTTGAAGTCCTCGGAGCACGAGACCCGAAGATCGAAAGACTTATGACCAATACGGAGCAAAGGGAAGAAACCGTCGGGGGACCGCTTTTTACCCCAGGACGAGAAAACTGAGTCCGGGGCATTCCCGCTCGCGTTTTCTTGGGACGAGCACCGGAAGTCCTCGAGCTCAGCCCGTTTCCTTCGCTGCAAGTGCATTTCCAGTGGTTTCTGACAAAGGAAGAGCGTTCGCCACTCGTTGGAAGCTTCGGCCATCTTTTGGACCGTTTTGGGTCGCACCACAGTTCTCCCTCCAACGAGCTCGCTTCCCGACCTATACCTCCGGAAAACGAGTCAGGGAGCATGCCAGGAGTGTGGGTTGAAGTCCTCGGAGCACGAGACCCGAAGATCGAAAGACTTATGACCAATACGGAGCAAAGGGAAGAAACCGTCGGGGGACCGCTTTTTACCCCAGGACGAGAAAACTGAGTCCGGGGCATTCCCGCTCGCGTTTTCTTGGGACGAGCACCGGAAGTCCTCGAGCTCAGCCCGTTTCCTTCGCTGCAAGTGCATTTCCAGTGGTTTCTGACACCGGACGAGCGTTCGCCACTCGTTGGAAGCTTCGGCCATCTTTTGGACCGTTTTGGGTCGCACCACAGTTCTCCCTCCAACGAGCTCGCTTCCCGACCTATACCTCCGGAAAACGTGTCAGGGAGCATGCCAGGAGTGTGGGTTGAAGTCCTCGGAGCACGAGACCCGAAGATCGAAAGACTTATGACCAATACGGAGCAAAGGGAAGAAACCGTCGGGGACCGCTTTTTACCCCAGGAGGAGAAAACTGAGTCCGGGGCATTCCCGCTCGCGTTTTCTTGGGACGAGCACCGGAAGTCCTCGAGCTCAGCCCGTTTCCTTCGCTGCAAGTGCATTTCCAGTGGTTTCTGACACCGGACGAGCGTTCGCCACTCGTTGGAAGCTTCGGCCATCTTTTGGACCGTTTTGGGTCGCACCACAGTTCTCCCTCCAACGAGCTCGCTTCCCGACCTATACCTCCGGAAAACGTGTCAGGGAGCATGCCAGGAGTGTGCGTTGAAGTCCTCGGAGCACGAGACCCGAAGATCGAAAGACTTATGACCAATACGGAGCAAAGGGAAGAAACCGTCGGGGGACCGCTTTTTACCCCAGGATGAAAAAACTGAGTCCGGGGCATTCCCGCTCGCGTTTTCTTGGGACGAGCACCGGAAGTCCTCGAGCTCAGCCCGTTTCCTTCGCTGCAAGTGCATTTCCAGTGGTTTCTGACACCGGACGAGCGTTCGCCACTCGTTGGAAGCTTCGGCCATCTTTTGGACCGTTTTGGGTCGCACCACAGTTCTCCCTCCAACGAGCTCGCTTCCCGACCTATACCTCCGGAAAACGTGTCAGGGAGCATGCCAGGAGTGTGCGTTGAAGTCCTCGGAGCACGAGACCCGAAGATCGAAAGACTTATGACCAATACGGAGCAAAGGGAAGAAACCGTCGGGGGACCGCTTTTTACCCCAGGATGAAAAAACTGAGTCCGGGGCATTCCCGCTCGCGTTTTCTTGGGACGAGCACCGGAAGTCCTCGAGCTCAGCCCGTTTCCTTCGCTGCAAGTGCATTTCCAGTGGTTTCTGACACCGGACGAGCGTTCGCCACTCGTTGGAAGCTTCGGCCATCTTTTGGACCGTTTTGGGTCGCACCACAGTTCTCCCTCCAACGAGCTCGCTTCCCGACCTATACCTCCGGAAAACGTGTCAGGGAGCATGCCAGGAGTGTGCGTTGAAGTCCTCGGAGCACGAGACCCGAAGATCGAAAGACTTATGACCAATACGGAGCAAAGGGAACAAACCGTCGGGGGACCGCTTTTTACCCCAGGACGAGAAAACTAAGTCCGGGGCATTCCCGCTCGCGTTTTCTTGGGACGGGCACCGGAAGTCCTCGAGCCCAGCCCGTTTCCTTCGCTGCAAGTGCATTTCCAGTGGTTTCTGACACCGGACGAGCGTTCGCCACTCGTTGGAAGCTTCGGCCATCGTTTGAACCGTTTTGGGTCGCACCACAGTTCTCCCTCCAACGAGCTCGCTTCCCGACCTATACCTCCGGAAAACGTGTCAGGGAGCATGCCAGGAGTGTGGGTTGAAGTCCTCGGAGCACGAGACCCGAAGATCGAAAGACTGATGACCAATACGGAGCAAAGGGAAGAAACCATCGGGGGACCGCTTTTTACCCCAGGACGAGAAAACTGAGTCCGGGGCATTCCCGCTCGCGTTTTCTTGGGACGAGCACCGGAAGTCCTCGAGCTCAGCCCGTTTCCTTCGCTGCAAGTGCATTTCCAGTGGTTTCTGACACCGGACGAGCGTTCGCCACTCGTTGGAAGCTTCGGCCATCTTTTGGACCGTTTTGGGTCGCACCACAGTTCTCCCTCCAACGAGCTCGCTTCCCGACCTATACCTCCGGAAAACGTGTCAGGGAGCATGCCAGGAGTGTGGGTTGAAGTCCTCGGAGCACGAGACCCGAAGATCGAAAGACTTATGACCAATACGGAGCAAAGGGAAGAAACCGTCGGGGGACCGCTTTTTACCCCAGGACGAGAAAACTGAGTCCGGGGCATTCCCGCTCGCGTTTTCTTGGGACGGGCACCGGAAGTCCTCGAGCCCAGCCCGTTTCCTTCGCTGCAAGTGCATTTCCAGTGGTTTCTGACACCGGACGAGCGTTCGCCACTCGTTGGAAGCTTCGGCCATCTTTTGGACCGTTTTGGGTCGCACCACAGTTCTCCCTCCAACGAGCTCGCTTCCCGACCTATACCTCCGGAAAACGTGTCAGTTAGCATGCCAGGAGTGTGGGTTGAAGTCCTCGGAGCACGAGACCCGAAGATCGAAAGACTTATGACCAATACGGAGCAAAGGGAAGAAACCGTCGGGGGATCGCTTTTTACCCCAGGACGAGAAAACTGAGTCCGGGGCATTCCCGCTCGCGTTTTCTTGGGACGAGCACCGGAAGTCCTCGAGCTCAGCCCGTTTCCTTCGCTGCAAGTGCATTCCCAGTGGTTTCTGACACCGGACGAGCGTTCGCCACTCGTTGGAAGCTTCGGCCAACTTTTGGACCGTTTTGGGTCGCACCACAGTTCTCCCTCCAACGAGCTCGCTTCCCGACCTATACCTCCGGAAAACGTGTCAGGGAGCATGCCAGGAGTGTGGGTTGAAGTCCTCGGAGCACGAGACCCGAAGATCGGAAGACTTATGACCAATACGGAGCAAAGGGAAGAAACCGTCGGGGGACCGCTTTTTACCCCAGGACGAGAAAACTGAGTCCGGGGCATTCCCGCTCGCGTTTTCTTGGGACGAGCACCGGAAGTCCTCGAGCCCAGCCCGTTTCCTTCGCTGCAAGTGCATTCCCAGTGGTTTCTGACACCGGACGAGCGTTCGCCACTCGTTGGAAGCTTCGGCCAACTTTTGGACCGTTTTGGGTCGCACCACAGTTCTCCCTCCAACGAGCTCGCTTCCCGACCTATACCTCCGGAAAACGTGTCAGGGAGCATGCCAGGAGTGTGGGTTGAAGTCCTCGGAGCACGAGACCCGAAGATCGAAAGACTTATGACCAATACGGAGCAAAGGGAAGAAACCGTCGGGGGACCGCTTTTTACCCCAGGACGAGAAAACTGAGTCCGGGGCATGCCCCCTCGCGTTTTCTTGGGACGAGCACCGGAAGTCCTCGAGCTCAGCCCGTTTCCTTCGCTGCAAGTGCATTTCCAGTGGTTTCTGACACCGGACGAGCGTTCGCCACTCGTTGGAAGCTTCGGCCATCTTTTGGACCGTTTTGGGTCGCACCACAGTTCTCCCTTCAACGAGCTCGCTTCCCGACCTATACCTCCGGAAAACGTGTCAGGGAGCATGCCAGGAGTGTGGGTTGAAGTCCTCGGAGCACGAGACCCGAAGATCGAAAGACTTGTGACCAATACGGAGCAAAGGGAAGAAACCGTCGGGGGACCGCTTTTTACCCCAGGACGAGAAAACTGAGTCCGGGGCATTCCCGCTCGCGTTTTCTTGGGACGAGCACCGGAAGTCCTCGAGCTCAGCCCGTTTCCTTCGCTGCAAGTGCATTTCCAGTGGTTTCTGACACCGGACGAGCGTTCGCCACTCGTTGGAAGCTTCGGCCATCTTTTGGACCGTTTTGGGTCGCACCACAGTTCTCCCTCCAACGAGCTCGCTTCCCGACCTATACCTCCGGAAAACGTGTCAGGGAGCATGCCAGGAGTGTGGGTTGAAGTCCTCGGAGCACGAGACCCGAAGATCGAAAGACTTGTGACCAATACAGAGCAAAGGGAAGAAACCGTCGGGGGACCGCTTTTTACCCCAGGACGAGAAAACTGAGTCAGGGGCATTCCTGCTCGCGTTTTCTTGGGACGAGCACCGGAAGTCCTCGAGCTCAGCCCGTTTCCTTCGCTGCAAGTGCATTTCCAGTGGTTTCTGACACCGGACGAGCGTTCGCCACTCGTTGGAAGCTTCGGCCATCTTTTGGACCGTTTTGGGTCGCACCACAGTTCTCCCTCCAACGAGCTCGCTTCCCGACCTATACCTCCGGAAAACGTGTCAGGGAGCATGCCAGGAGTGTGGGTTGAAGTCCTCGGAGCACGAGACCCGAAGATCGAAAGACTTGTGACCAATACGGAGCAAAGGGAAGAAACCGTCGGGGGACCGCTTTTTACCCCAGGACGAGAAAACTGAGTCCGGGGCATTCCCGCTCGCGTTTTCTTGGGACGAGCACCGGAAGTCCTCGAGCTCAGCCCGTTTCCTTCGCTGCAAGTGCATTTCCAGTGGTTTCTGACACCGGACGAGCGTTCGCCACTCGTTGGAAGCTTCGGCCATCTTTTGGACCGTTTTGGGTCGCACCACAGTTCTCCCTCCAACGAGCTCGCTTCCCGACCTATACCTCCGGAAAACGTGTCAGGGAGCATGCCAGGAGTGTGGGTTGAAGTCCTCGGAGCTCGAGACCCGAAGATCGAAAGACTTGTGACCAATACGGAGCAAAGGGAAGAAACCGTCGGGGGACCGCTTTTTACCCCAGGACGAGAAAACTGAGTCCGGGGCATTCCCGCTCGCGTTTTCTTGGGACGAGCACCGGAAGTCCTCGAGCTCAGCCCGTTTCCTTCGCTGCAAGTGCATTTCCAGTGGTTTCTGACACCGGACGAGCGTTCGCCACTCGTTGGAAGCTTCGGCCATCTTTTGGACCGTTTTGGGTCGCACCACAGTTCTCCCACCAACGAGCTCGCTTCCCGACCTATACCTCCGGAAAACGTGTCAGGGAGCATGCCAGGAGTGTGGGTTGAAGTCCTCGGAGCACGAGACCCGAAGATCGAAAGACTTGTGACCAATACGGAGCAAAGGGAAGAAACCGTCGGGGGACCGCTTTTTACCCCAGGACGAGAAAACTGAGTCCGGGGCATTCCCGCTCGCGTTTTCTTGGGACGAGCACCGGAAGTCCTCGAGCTCAGCCCGTTTCCTTCGCTGCAAGTGCATTTCCAGTGGTTTCTGACACCGGACGAGCGTTCGCCACTCGTTGGAAGCTTCGGCCATCTTTTGGACCGTTTTGGGTCGCACCACAGTTCTCCCTCCAACGAGCTCGCTTCCCGACCTATACCTCCGGAAAACGTGTCAGGGAGCATGCCAGGAGTGTGGGTTGAAGTCCTCGGAGCTCGAGACCCGAAGATCGAAAGACTTGTGACCAATACGGAGCAAAGGGAAGAAACCGTCGGGGGACCGCTTTTTACCCCAGGACGAGAAAACTGAGTCCGGGGCATTCCCGCTCGCGTTTTCTTGGGACGAGCACCGGAAGTCCTCGAGCTCAGCCCGTTTCCTTCGCTGCAAGTGCATTTCCAGTGGTTTCTGACACCGGACGAGCGTTCGCCACTCGTTGGAAGCTTCGGCCATCTTTTGGACCGTTTTGGGTCGCACCACAGTTCTCCCTCCAACGAGCTCGCTTCCCAACCTATACCTCCGGAAAACGTGTCAAGGAGCATGCCAGGAGTGTGGGTTGAAGTCCTCGGAGCACGAGACCCGAAGATCGAAAGACTTGTGACCAATACGGAGCAAAGGGAAGAAACCGTCGGGGGACCGCTTTTTACCCCAGGACGAGAAAACTGAGTCCGGGGCATTCCCGCTCGCGTTTTCTTGGGACGAGCACCGGAAGTCCTCGAGCTCAGCCCGTTTCCTTCGCTGCAAGTGCATTTCCAGTGGTTTCTGACACCGGACGAGCGTTCGCCACTCGTTGGAAGCTTCGGCCATCTTTTGGACCGTTTTGGGTTGCACCACAGTTCTCCCTCCAACGAGCTCGCTTCCCGACCTATACCTCCGGAAAACGTGTCAGGGAGCATGCCAGGAGTGTGGGTTGAAGTCCTCGGAGCACGAGACCCGAAGATCGAAAGACTTATGACCAATACGGAGCAAAGGGAAGAAACCGTCGGGGGACCGCTTTTTACCCCAGGACGAGAAAACTGAGTCCGGGGCATTCCCGCTCGCGTTTTCTTGGGACGAGCACCGGAAGTCCTCGAGCTTAGCCCGTTTCCTTCGCTGCAAGTGCATTTCCAGTGGTTTCTGACACCGGACGAGCGTTCGCCACTCGTTGGAAGCTTCGGCCATCTTTTGGACCGTTTTGGGTCGCACCACAGTTCTCCCTCCAACGAGCTCGCTTCCCGACCTATACCTCCGGAAAACGTGTCAGGGAGCATGCCAGGAGTGTGGGTTGAAGTCCTCGGAGCACGAGACCCGAAGATCGAAAGACTTATGACCAATACGGAGCAAAGGGAAGAAACCGTCGGGGGACCGCTTTTTACCCCAGGACGAGAAAACTGAGTCCGGGGCATTCCCGCTCGCGTTTTCTTGGGACGAGCACCGGAAGTCCTCGAGCTCAGCCCGTTTCCTTCGCTGCAAGTGCATTTTCAGTGGTTTCTGACACCGGACGAGCGTTCGCCACTCGTTGGAAGCTTCGGCCATCTTTTGGACCGTTTATGGTCGCACCACAGTTCTCCCTCCAACGAGCTCGCTTCCCGACCTATACCTCCGGAAAACGTGTCAGGGAGCATGCCAGGAGTGTGGGTTGAAGTCCTCGGAGCACGAGACCCGAAGATCGAAAGACTTATGACCAATACGGAGCAAAGGGAAGAAACCGTCGGGGGACCGCTTTTTACCCCAGGACGAGAAAACTGAGTCCGGGGCATTCCCGCTCGCGTTTTCTTGGGACGAGCACCGGAAGTCCTCGAGCTCAGCCCGTTTCCTTCGCTGCAAGTGCATTTCCAGTGGTTTCTGACACCGGACGAGCGTTCGCCACTCGTTGGAAGCTTCGGCCATCTTTTGGACCGTTTTGGGTCGCACCACAGTTCTCCCTCCAACGAGCTCGCTTCCCGACCTATACCTCCGGAAAACGTGTCAGGGAGCATGCCAGGAGTGTGGGTTGAAGTCCTCGGAGCACGAGACCCGAAGATCGAAAGACTTATGACCAATACGGAGCAAAGGGAAGAAACCGTCGGGGGACCGCTTTTTACCCCAGGACGAGAAAACTGAGTCCGGGGCATTCCCGCTCGCGTTCTCTTGGGACGAGCACCGGAAGTCCTCGAGCTCAGCCCGTTTCCTTCGCTGCAAGTGCATTTCCAGTGGTTTCTGACACCGGACGAGCGTTCGCCACTCGTTGGAAGCTTCGGCCATCTTTTGGACCGTTTTGGGTCGCACCACAGTTCTCCCTCCAACGAGCTCGCTTCCCGACCTATACCTCCGGAAAACGTGTCAGGGAGCATGCCAGGAGTGTGGGTTGAAGTCCTCGGAGCACGAGACCCGAAGATCGAAAGACTTGTGACCAATACGGAGCAAAGGGAAGAAACCGTCGGGGGACCGCTTTTTACCCCAGGACGAGAAAACTGAGTCCGGGGCATTCCCGCTCGCGTTTTCTTGGGACGAGCACCGGAAGTCCTCGAGCTCAGCCCGTTTCCTTCGCTGCAAGTGCATTTCCAGTGGTTTCTGACACCGGACGAGCGTTCGCCACTCGTTGGAAGCTTCGGCCATCTTTTGGACCGTTTTGGGTCGCACCACAGTTCTCCCTCCAACGAGCTCGCTTCCCGACCTATACCTCCGGAAAACGTGTCAGGGAGCATGCCAGGAGTGTGGGTTGAAGTCCTCGGAGGACGAGACCCGAAGATCGAAAGACTTGTGACCAATACGGAGCAAAGGGAAGAAACCGTCGGGGGACCGCTTTTTACCCCAGGACGAGAAAACTGAGTCCGGGGCATTCCCGCTCGCGTTTTCTTGGGACGAGCACCGGAAGTCCTCGAGCTCAGCCCGTTTCCTTCGCTGCAAGTGCATTTCCAGTGGTTTCTGACACCGGACGAGCGTTCGGCACTCGTTGGAAGCTTCGGCCATCTTTTGGACCGTTTTGGGTCGCACCACAGTTCTCCCTCCAACGAGCTCGCTTCCCGACCTATACCTCCGGAAAACGTGTCAGGGAGCATGACAGGAGTGTGGGTTGAAGTCCTCGGAGCACGAGACCCGAAGATCGAAAGACTTAAGACCAATACGGTGCAAAGGGAAGAAACCGTCGGGGGACCGCTTTTTACCCCAGGACGAGAAAACTGAGTCCGGGGCATTCCCGCTCGCGTTTTCTTGGGACGAGCACCGGAAGTCCTCGAGCTCAGCCCGTTTCCTTCGCTGCAAGTGCATTTCCAGTGGTTTCTGACACCGGACGAGCGTTCGCCATTCGTTGGAAGCTTCGGCCATCTTTTGGACCGTTTTGGGTCGCACCACAGTTCTCCCTCCAACGAGCTCGCTTCCCGACCTATACCTCCGGAAAACGTGTCAGGGAGCATGACAGGAGTGTGGGTTGAAGTCCTCGGAGCACGAGACCCGAAGATCGAAAGACTTATGACCAATACGGAGCAAAGGGAAGAAACCGTCGGGGGACCGCTTTTTACCTCAGGACGAGAAAACTGAGTCCGGGGCATTCCCGCTCGCGTTTTCTTGGGACGAGCACCGGAAGTCCTCGAGCCCAGCCCGTTTCCTTCGCTGCAAGTGCATTTCCAGTGGTTTCTGACACCGGACGAGCGTTCGCCACTCGTTGGAAGCTTCGGCCAACTTTTGGACCGTTTTGGGTCGCACCACAGTTCTCCCTCCAACGAGCTCGCTTCCCGACCTATACCTCCGGAAAACGTGTCAGGGAGCATGCCAGGAGTGTGGGTTGAAGTCCTCGGAGCACGAGACCCGAAGATCGAAAGACTTATGACCAATACGGAGCAAAGGGAAGAAACCGTCGGGGGACCGCTTTTTACCCCAGGACGAGAAAACTGAGTCCGGGGCATGCCCCCTCGCGTTTTCTTGGGACGAGCACCGGAAGTCCTCGAGCTCAGCCCGTTTCCTTCGCTGCAAGTGCATTTCCAGTGGTTTCTGACACCGGACGAGCGTTCGCCACTCGTTGGAAGCTTCGGCCATCTTTTGGACCGTTTTGGGTCGCACCACAGTTCTCCCTCCAACGAGCTCGCTTCCCGACCTATACCTCCGCAAAACGTGTCAGGGAGCATGCCAGGAGTGTGGGTTGAAGTCCTCGGAGCACGAGACCCGAAGATCGAAAGACTTGTGACCAATACGGAGCAAAGGGAAGAAACCGTCGGGGGACCGCTTTTTACCCCAGGACGAGAAAACTGAGTCCGGGGCATTCCCGCTCGCGTTTTCTTGGGACGAGCACCGGAAGTCCTCGAGCTCAGCCCGTTTCCTTCGCTGCAAGTGCATTTCCAGTGGTTTCTGACACCGGACGAGCGTTCGCCACTCGTTGGAAGCTTCGGCCATCTTTTGGACCGTTTTGGGTCGCACCACAGTTCTCCCTCCAACGAGCTCGCTTCCCGACCTATACCTCCGGAAAACGTGTCAGGGAGCATGCCAGGAGTGTGGGTTGAAGTCCTCGGAGCACGAGACCCGAAGATCGAAAGACTTGTGACCAATACGGAGCAAAGGGAAGAAACCGTCGGGGGACCGCTTTTTACCCCAGGACGAGAAAACTGAGTCCGGGGCATTCCCGCTCGCGTTTTCTTGGGACGAGCACCGGAAGTCCTCGAGCTCAGCCCGTTTCCTTCGCTGCAAGTGCATTTCCAGTGGTTTCTGACACCGGACGAGCGTTCGCCACTCGTTGGAAGCTTCGGCCATCTTTTGGACCGTTTTGGGTCGCACCACAGTTCTCCCTCCAACGAGCTCGCTTCCCGACCTATACCTCCGGAAAACGTGTCAGGGAGCATGCCAGGAGTGTGGGTTGAAGTCCTCGGAGCACGAGACCCGAAGATCGAAAGACTTGTGACCAATACGGAGCAAAGGGAAGAAACCGTCGGGGGACCGCTTTTTACCCCAGGACGAGAAAACTGAGTCAGGGGCATTCCCGCTCGCGTTTTCTTGGGACGAGCACCGGAAGTCCTCGAGCTCAGCCCGTTTCCTTCGCTGCAAGTGCATTTCCAGTGGTTTCTGACACCGGACGAGCGTTCGCCACTCGTTGGAAGCTTCGGCCATCTTTTGGACCGTTTTGGGTCGCACCACAGTTCTCCCTCCAACGAGCTCGCTTCCCGACCTATACCTCCGGAAAACGTGTCAGGGAGCATGCCAGGAGTGTGGGTTGAAGTCCTCGGAGCACGAGACCCGAAGATCGAAAGACTTGTGACCAATACGGAGCAAAGGGAAGAAACCGTCGGGGGACCGCTTTTTACCCCAGGACGAGAAAACTGAGTCCGGGGCATTCCCGCTCGCGTTTTCTTGGGACGAGCACCGGAAGTCCTCGAGCTCAGCCCGTTTCCTTCGCTGCAAGTGCATTTTCAGTGGTTTCTGACACCGGACGAGCGTTCGCCACTCGTTGGAAGCTTCGGCCATCTTTTGGACCGTTTTGGGTCGCACCACAGTTCTCCCTCCAACGAGCTCGCTTCCCGACCTATACCTCCGGAAAACGTGTCAGGGAGCATGCCTGGAGTGTGGGTTGAAGTCCTCGGAGCACGAGACCCGAAGATCGAAACACTTATGACCAATACGGAGCAAAGGGAAGAAACCGTCGGGGGACCGCTTTTTACCCCAGGACGAGAAAACTGAGTCCGGGGCATTCCCGCTCGCGTTTTCTTGGGACGAGCACCGGAAGTCCTCGAGCTCAGCCCGTTTCCTTCGCTGCAAGTGCATTTCCAGTGGTTTCTGACACCGGACGAGCGTTCGCCACTCGTTGGAAGCTTCGGCCATCTTTTGGACCGTTTTGGGTCGCACCACAGTTCTCCCTCCAACGAGCTCGCTTCCCGACCTATACCTCCGGAAAACGTGTCAGGGAGCATGCCAGGAGTGTGGGTTGAAGTCCTCGGAGCACGAGACCCGAAGATCGAAAGACTTATGACCAATACGGAGCAAAGGGAAGAAACCGTCGGGGGACCGCTTTTTACCCCAGGACGAGAAAACTGAGTCCGGGGCATTCCCGCTCGCGTTTTCTTGGGACGAGCACCGGAAGTCCTCGAGCTCAGCCCGTTTCCTTCGCTGCAAGTGCATTTCCAGTGGTTTCTGACACCGGACGAGCGTTCGCCACTCGTTGGAAGCTTCGGCCATCTTTTGGACCGTTTTGGGTCGCACCACAGTTCTCCCTCCAACGAGCTCGCTTCCCGACCTATACCTCCGGAAAACGTGTCAGGGAGCATGCCAGGAGTGTGGGTTGAAGTCCTCGGAGCACGAGACCCGAAGATCGAAAGACTTATGACCAATACGGAGCAAAGGGAAGAAACCGTCGGGGGACCGCTTTTTACCCCAGGACGAGAAAACTGAGTCCGGGGCATTCCCGCTCGCGTTTTCTTGGGACGAGCACCGGAAGTCCTCGAGCTCAGCCCGTTTCCTTCGCTGCAAGTGTATTTCCAGTGGTTTCTGACACCGGACGAGCGTTCGCCACTCGTTGGAAGCTTCGGCCATCTTTTGGACCGTTTTGGGTCGCACCAAAGTTCTCCCTCCAACGAGCTCGCTTCCCGACCTATACCTCCGGAAAACGTGTCAGGGAGCATGCCAGGAGTGTGGGTTGAAGTCCTCGGAGCACGAGACCCGAAGATCGAAAGACTTATGACCAATACGGAGCAAAGGGAAGAAACCGTCGGGGGACCGCTTTTTACCCCAGGACGAGAAAACTGAGTCCGGGGCATTCCCGCTCGCGTTTTCTTGGGACGAGCACCGGAAGTCCTCGAGCTCAGCCCGTTTCCTTCGCTGCAAGTGCATTTCCAGTGGTTTCTGACACCGGACGAGCGTTCGCCACTCGTTGGAAGCTTCGGCCATCTTTTGGACCGTTTTGGGTCGCACCACAGTTCTCCCTCCAACGAGCTCGCTTCCCGACCTATACCTCCGGAAAACGTGTCCGGGAGCATGCCAGGAGTGTGGGTTGAAGTCCTCGGAGCACGAGACCCGAAGATCGAAAGACTTATGACCAATACGGAGCAAAGGGAAGAAACCGTCGGGGGACCGCTTTTTACCCCAGGACGAGAAGACTGAGTCCGGGGCATTCCCGCTCGCGTTTTCTTGGGACGAGCACCGGAAGTCCTCGAGCTCAGCCCGTTTCCTTCGCTGCAAGTGCATTTCCAGTGGTTTCTGACACCGGACGAGCGTTCGCCACTCGTTGGAAGCTTCGGCCATCTTTTGGACCGTTTTGGGTCGCACCACAGTTCTCCCTCCAACGAGCTCGCTTCCCGACCTATACCTCCGGAAAACGTGTCAGGGAGCATGCCAGGAGTGTGGGTTGAAGTCCTCGGAGCACGAGACCCGAAGATCGAAAGACTTATGACCAATACGGAGCAAAGGGAAGAAACCATCGGGGGACCGCTTTTTACCCCAGGACGAGAAAACTGAGTCCGGGGCATTCCCGCTCGCGTTTTCTTGGGACGAGCGCCGGAAGTCCTCGAGCTCAGCCCGTTTCCTTCGCTGCAAGTGCATTTCCAGTGGTTTCTGACACCGGACGAGCGTTCGCCACTCGTTGGAAGCTTCGGCCATCTTTTGGACCGTTTTGGGTCGCACCACAGTTCTCCCTCCAACGAGCTCGCTTCCCGACCTATACCTCCGGAAAACGTGTCAGGGAGCATGCCTGGAGTGTGGGTTGAAGTCCTCGGAGCACGAGACCCGAAGATCGAAACACTTATGACCAATACGGAGCAAAGGGAAGAAACCGTCGGGGGACCGCTTTTTACCCCAGGACGAGAAAACTGAGTCCGGGGCATTCCCGCTCGCGTTTTCTTGGGACGAGCACCGGAAGTCCTCGAGCTCAGCCCGTTTCCTTCGCTGCAAGTGCATTTCCAGTGGTTTCTGACACCGGACGAGCGTTCGCCACTCGTTGGAAGCTTCGGCCATCTTTTGGACCGTTTTGGGTCGCACCACAGTTCTCCCTCCAACGAGCTCGCTTCCCGACCTATACCTCCGGAAAACGTGTCAGGGAGCATGCCAGGAGTGTGGGTTGAAGTCCTCGGAGCACGAGACCCGAAGATCGAAAGACTTATGACCAATACGGAGCAAAGGGAAGAAACCGTCGGGGGACCGCTTTTTACCCCAGGACGAGAAAACTGAGTCCGGGGCATTCCCGCTCGCGTTTTCTTGGGACGAGCACCGGAAGTCCTCGAGCTCAGCCCGTTTCCTTCGCTGCAAGTGCATTTCCAGTGGTTTCTGACACCGGACGAGCGTTCGCCACTCGTTGGAAGCTTCGGCCATCTTTTGGACCGTTTTGGGTCGCACCACAGTTCTCCCTCCAACGAGCTCGCTTCCCGACCTATACCTCCGGAAAACGTGTCAGGGAGCATGCCAGGAGTGTGTGTTGAAGTCCTCGGAGCACGAGACCCGAAGATCGAAAGACTTATGACCAATACGGAGCAAAGGGAAGAAACCGTCGGGGGACCGCTTTTTACCCCAGGACGAGAAAACTGAGTCCGGTGCATTCCCGCTCGCGTTTTCTTGGGACGAGCACCGGAAGTCCTCGAGCTCAGCCCGTTTCCTTCCCTGCAAGTGCATTTCCAGTGGTTTCTGACACCGGACGAGCTTTCGCCACTCGTTGGAAGCTTCGGCCATCTTTTGGACCGTTTTGGGTCGCACCACAGTTCTCCCTCCAACGAGCTCGCTTCCCGACCTATACCTCCGGAAAACGTGTCAGGGAGCATGCCAGGAGTGTGGGTTGAAGTCCTCGGAGCACGAGACCCGAAGATCGAAAGACTTATGACCAATACGGAGCAAAGGGAAGAAACCGTCGGGGGACCGCTTTTTACCCCAGGACGAGAAAACTGAGTCCGGGGCATTCCCGCTCGCGTTTTCTTGGGACGAGCACCGGAAGTCCTCGAGCTCAGCCCGTTTCCTTCGCTGCAAGTGCATTTCCAGTGGTTTCTGACACCGGACGAGCGTTCGCCACTCGTTGGAAGCTTCGGCCATCTTTTGGACCGTTTTGGGTCGCACCAC
Source organism: Cucumis melo (assembly GCF_025177605.1). Taxonomy (NCBI): domain Eukaryota; kingdom Viridiplantae; phylum Streptophyta; class Magnoliopsida; order Cucurbitales; family Cucurbitaceae; genus Cucumis; species Cucumis melo. Next base: position 102,447 of record NW_026123732.1, on the reverse strand, counting down.
AGTTCTCCCTCCAACGAGCTCGCTTCCCGACCTATACCTCCGGAAAACGTGTCAGGGAGCATGCCAGGAGTGTGGGTTGAAGTCCTCGGAGCACGAGACCCGAAGATCGAAAGACTTATGACCAATACGGAGCAAAGGGAAGAAACCGTCGGGGGACCGCTTTTTACCCCAGGACGAGAAAACTGAGTCCGGGGCATTCCCGCTCGCGTTTTCTTGGGACGAGCACCGGAAGTCCTCGAGCTCAGCCCGTTTCCTTCGCTGCAAGTGCATTTCCAGTGGTTTCTGACACCGGACGAGCGTTCGCCACTCGTTGGAAGCTTCGGCCATCTTTTGGACCGTTTTGGGTCGCACCACAGTTCTCCCTCCAACGAGCTCGCTTCCCGACCTATACCTCCGGAAAACGTGTCAGGGAGCATGCCAGGAGTGTGGGTTGAAGTCCTCGGAGCACGAGACCCGAAGATCGAAAGACTTATGACCAATACGGAGCAAAGGGAAGAAACCGTCGGGGGACCGCTTTTTACCCCAGGACGAGAAAACTGAGTCCGGGGCATTCCCGCTCGCGTTTTCTTGGGACGAGCACCGGAAGTCCTCGAGCTCAGCCCGTTTCCTTCGCTGCAAGTGCATTTCCAGTGGTTTCTGACACCGGACGAGCGTTCGCCACTAGTTGGAAGCTTCGGCCATCTTTTGGACCGTTTTGGGTCGCACCACAGTTCTCCCTCCAACGAGCTCGCTTCCCGACCTATACCTCCGGAAAACGTGTCAGGGAGCATGCCAGGAGTGTGGGTTGAAGTCCTCGGAGCACGAGACCCGAAGATCGAAAGACTTATGACCAATACGGAGCAAAGGGAAGAAACCGTCGGGGGACCGCTTTTTACCCCAGGACGAGAAAACTGAGTCCGGGGCATTCCCGCTCGCGTTTTCTTGGGACGAGCACCGGAAGTCCTCGAGCTCAGCCCGTTTCCTTCGCTGCAAGTGCATTTCCAGTGGTTTCTGACACCGGACGAGCGTTCGCCACTCGTTGGAAGCTTCGGCCATCTTTTGGACCGTTTTGGGTCGCACCACAGTTCTCCCTCCAACGAGCTCGCTTCCCGACCTATACCTCCGGAAAACGTGTCAGGGAGCATGCCAGGAGTGTGGGTTGAAGTCTTCGGAGCACGAGACCCGAAGATCGAAAGACTTATGACCAATACGGAGCAAAGGGAAGAAACCGTCGGGGGACCGCTTTTTACCCCAGGACGAGAAAACTGAGTCCGGGGCATTCCCGCTCGCGTTTTCTTGGGACGAGCACCGGAAGTCCTCGAGCTCAGCCCGTTTCCTTCGCTGCAAGTGCATTCCCAGTGGTTTCTGACACCGGACGAGCGTTCGCCACTCGTTGGAAGCTTCGGCCATCTTTTGGACCGTTTTGGGTCGCACCACAGTTCTCCCTCCAACGAGCTCGCTTCCCGACCTATACCTCCAGAAAACGTGTCAGGGAGCATGCCAGGAGTGTGGGTTGAAGTCCTCGGAGCACGAGACCCGAAGATCGAAAGACTTATGACCAATACGGAGCAAAGGGAAGAAACCGTCGGGGGACCGCTTTTTACCCCAGGACGAGAAAACTGAGTCCGGGGCATTCCCGCTCGCGTTTTCTTGGGACGAGCACCGGAAGTCCTCGAGCTCAGCCCGTTTCCTTCGCTGCAAGTGCATTTCCAGTGGTTTCTGACACCGGACGAGCGTTCGCCACTCGTTGGAAGCTTCGGCCATCTTTTGGACCGTTTTGGGTCGCACCACAGTTCTCCCTCCAACGAGCTCGCTTCCCGACCTATACCTCCGGAAAACGTGTCAGGGAGCATGCCAGGAGTGTGGGTTGAAGTCCTCAGAGCACGAGACCCGAAGATCGAAAGACTTATGACCAATACGGAGCAAAGGGAAGAAACCGTCGGGGGACCGCTTTTTACCCCAGGACGAGAAAACTGAGTCCGGGGCATTCCCGCTCGCGTTTTCTTGGGACGAGCACCGGAAGTCCTCGAGCTCAGCCCGTTTCCTTCGCTGCAAGTGCATTTCCAGTGGTTTCTGACACCGGACGAGCGTTCGCGACTCGTTGGAAGCTTCGGCCTTCTTTTGGACCGTTTTGGGTCGCACCACAGTTCTCCCTCCAACGAGCTCGCTTCCCGACCTATACCTCCGGAAAACGTGTCACGGAGCATGCCAGGAGTGTGGGTTGAAGTCCTCGGAGCACGAGACCCGAAGATCGAAAGACTTATGACCAATACGGAGCAAAGGGAAGAAACCGTCGGGGGACCGCTTTTTACCCCAGGACGAGAAAACTGAGTCCGGGGCATTCCCGCTCGCGTTTTCTTGGGACGAGCACCGGAAGTCCTCGAGCTAAGCCCGTTTCCTTCGCTGCAAGTGCATTTCCAGTGGTTTCTGACACAGGACGAGCGTTCGCCACTCGTTGGAAGCTTCGGCCATCTTTTGGACCGTTTTGGGTCGCACCACAGTTCTCCCTCCAACGAGCTCGCTTCCCGACCTATACCTCCGGAAAACGTGTCAGGGAGCATGCCAGGAGTGTGGGTTGAAGTCGTCGGAGCACGAGACCCGAAGATCGAAAGACTTATGACCAATACGGAGCAAAGGGAAGAAACCGTCGGGGGACCGCTTTTTACCCCAGGACGAGAAAACTGAGTCCGGGGCATTCCCGCTCGCGTTTTCTTGGGACGAGCACCGGAAGTCCTCGAGCTCAGCCCGTTTCCTTCGCTGCAAGTGCATTTCCAGTGGTTTCTGACACCGGACGAGCGTTCGCCACTAGTTGGAAGCTTCGGCCATCTTTTGGACCGTTTTGGGTCGCACCACAGTTCTCCCTCCAACGAGCTCGCTTCCCGACCTATACCTCCGGAAAACGTGTCAGGGAGCATGCCAGGAGTGTGGGTTGAAGTCCTCGGAGCACGAGACCCGAAGATCGAAAGACTTATGACCAATACGGAGCAAAGGGAAGAAACCGTCGGGGGACCGCTTTTTACCCCAGGACGAGAAAACTGAGTCCGGGGCATTCCCGCTCGCGTTTTCTTGGGACGAGCACCGGAAGTCCTCGAGCTCAGCCCGTTTCCTTCGCTGCAAGTGCATTTCCAGTGGTTTCTGACACCGGACGAGCGTTCGCCACTCGTTGGAAGCTTCGGCCATCTTTTGGACCGTTTTGGGTCGCACCACAGTTCTCCCTCCAACGAGCTCGCTTCCCGACCTATACCTCCGGAAAACGTGTCAGGGAGCATGCCAGGAGTGTGGGTTGAAGTCTTCGGAGCACGAGACCCGAAGATCGAAAGACTTATGACCAATACGGAGCAAAGGGAAGAAACCGTCGGGGGACCGCTTTTTACCCCAGGACGAGAAAACTGAGTCCGGGGCATTCCCGCTCGCGTTTTCTTGGGACGAGCACCGGAAGTCCTCGAGCTCAGCCCGTTTCCTTCGCTGCAAGTGCATTCCCAGTGGTTTCTGACACCGGACGAGCGTTCGCCACTCGTTGGAAGCTTCGGCCATCTTTTGGACCGTTTTGGGTCGCACCACAGTTCTCCCTCCAACGAGCTCGCTTCCCGACCTATACCTCCGGAAAACGTGTCAGGGAGCATGCCAGGAGTGTGGGTTGAAGTCCTCGGAGCACGAGACCCGAAGATCGAAAGACTTATGACCAATACGGAGCAAAGGGAAGAAACCGTCGGGGGACCGCTTTTTACCCCAGGACGAGAAAACTGAGTCCGGGGCATTCCCGCTCGCGTTTTCTTGGGACGAGCACCGGAAGTCCTCGAGCTCAGCCCGTTTCCTTCGCTGCAAGTGCATTTCCAGTGGTTTCTGACACCGGACGAGCGTTCGCCACTCGTTGGAAGCTTCGGCCATCTTTTGGACCGTTTTGGGTCGCACCACAGTTCTCCCTCCAACGAGCTCGCTTCCCGACCTATACCTCCGGAAAACGTGTCAGGGAGCATGCCAGGAGTGTGGGTTGAAGTCCTCAGAGCACGAGACCCGAAGATCGAAAGACTTATGACCAATACGGAGCAAAGGGAAGAAACCGTCGGGGGACCGCTTTTTACCCCAGGACGAGAAAACTGAGTCCGGGGCATTCCCGCTCGCGTTTTCTTGGGACGAGCACCGGAAGTCCTCGAGCTCAGCCCGTTTCCTTCGCTGCAAGTGCATTTCCAGTGGTTTCTGACACCGGACGAGCGTTCGCGACTCGTTGGAAGCTTCGGCCTTCTTTTGGACCGTTTTGGGTCGCACCACAGTTCTCCCTCCAACGAGCTCGCTTCCCGACCTATACCTCCGGAAAACGTGTCACGGAGCATGCCAGGAGTGTGGGTTGAAGTCCTCGGAGCACGAGACCCGAAGATCGAAAGACTTATGACCAATACGGAGCAAAGGGAAGAAACCGTCGGGGGACCGCTTTTTACCCCAGGACGAGAAAACTGAGTCCGGGGCATTCCCGCTCGCGTTTTCTTGGGACGAGCACCGGAAGTCCTCGAGCTAAGCCCGTTTCCTTCGCTGCAAGTGCATTTCCAGTGGTTTCTGACCCAGGACGAGCGTTCGCCACTCGTTGGAAGCTTCGGCCATCTTTTGGACCGTTTTGGGTCGCACCACAGTTCTCCCTCCAACGAGCTCGCTTCCCGACCTATACCTCCGGAAAACGTGTCAGGGAGCATGCCAGGAGTGTGGGTTGAAGTCGTCGGAGCACGAGACCCGAAGATCGAAAGACTTATGACCAATACGGAGCAAAGGGAAGAAACCGTCGGGGGACCGCTTTTTACCCCAGGACGAGAAAACTGAGTCCGGGGCATTCCCGCTCGCGTTTTCTTGGGACGAGCACCGGAAGTCCTCGAGCTCAGCCCGTTTCCTTCGCTGCAAGTGCATTCCCAGTGGTTTCTGACACCGGACGAGCGTTCGCCACTCGTTGGAAGCTTCGGCCATCTTTTGGACCGTTTTGGGTCGCACCACAGTTCTCCCTCCAACGAGCTCGCTTCCCGACCTATACCTCCGGAAAACGTGTCAGGGAGCATGCCAGGAGTGTGGGTTGAAGTCCTCGGAGCACGAGACCCGAAGATCGAAAGACTTATGACCAATACGGAGCAAAGGGAAGAAACCGTCGGGGGACCGCTTTTTACCCCAGGACGAGAAAACTGAGTCCGGGGCATTCCCGCTCGCGTTTTCTTGGGACGAGCACCGGAAGTCCTCGAGCTCAGCCCGTTTCCTTCGCTGCAAGTGCATTTCCAGTGGTTTCTGACACCGGACGAGCGTTCGCCACTCGTTGGAAGCTTCGGCCATCTTTTGGACCGTTTTGGGTCGCACCACAGTTCTCCCTCCAACGAGCTCGCTTCCCGACCTATACCTCCGGAAAACGTGTCAGGGAGCATGCCAGGAGTGTGGGTTGAAGTCCTCGGAGCATGAGACCCGAAGATCGAAAGACTTATGACCAATACGGAGCAAAGGGAAGAAACCGTCGGGGGACCGCTTTTTACCCCAGGACGAGAAAACTGAGTTCGGGGCATTCCCGCTCGCGTTTTCTTTGGACGAGCACCGGAAGTCCTCGAGCTCAGCCCGTTTCCTTCGCTGCAAGTGCATTTCCAGTGGTTTCTGACACCGGACGAGCGTTCGCCACTCGTTGGAAGCTTCGGCCATCTTTTGGACCGTTTTGGGTCGCACCACAGTTCTCCCTCCAACGAGCTCGCTTCCCGACCTATACCTCCGGAAAACGTGTCAGGGAGCATGCCAGAAGTGTGGGTTGAAGTCCTCGGAGCACGAGACCCGAAGATCGAAAGACTTATGACCAATACGGAGCAAAGGGAAGAAACCGTCGGGGGACCGCTTTTTACCCCAGGACGAGAAAACTGAGTCCGGGGCATTCCCGCTCGCGTTTTCTTGGGACGAGCACCGGAAGTCCTCGAGCTCAGCCCGTTTCCTTCGCTGCAAGTGCATTTCCAGTGGTTTCTGACACCGGACGAGCGTTCGCCACTCGTTGGAAGCTTCGGCCATCTTTTGGACCGTTTTGGGTCGCACCACAGTTCTCCCTCCAACGAGCTCGCTTCCCGACCTATACCTCCGGAAAACGTGTCAGGGAGCATGCCAGGAGTGTGGGTTGAAGTCCTCGGAGCACGAGACCCAAAGATCGAAAGACTTATGACCAATACGGAGCAAAGGGAAGAAACCGTCGGGGGACCGCTTTTTACCCCAGGACGAGAAAACGGAGTCCGGGGCATTCCCGCTCGCGTTTTCTTGGGACGAGCACCGGAAGTCCTCGAGCTCAGCCCGTTTCCTTCGCTGCAAGTGCATTTCCAGTGGTTTCTGACACCGGACGAGCGTTCGCCACTCGTTGGAAGCTTCGGCCATCTTTTGGACCGTTTTGGGTCGCACCACAGTTCTCCCTCCAACGAGCTCGCTTCCCGACCTATACCTCCGGAAAACGTGTCAGGGAGCATGCCAGGAGTGTGGGTTGAAGTCCTCGGAGCACGAGACCCGAAGATCGAAAGACTTATGACCAATACGGAGCAAAGGGAAGAAACCGTCGGGGGACCGCTTTTTACCCCAGGACGAGAAAACGGAGTCCGGGGCATTCCCGCTCGCGTTTTCTTGGGACGAGCACCGGAAGTCCTCGAGCTCAGCCCTTTTCCTTCGCTGCAAGTGCATTTCCAGTGGTTTCTGACACCGGACGAGCGTTCGCCACTCGTTGGAAGCTTCGGCCATCTTTTGGACCGTTTTGGGTCGCACCACAGTTCTCCCTCCAACGAGCTCGCTTCCCGACCTATACCTCCGGAAAACGTGTCAGGGAGCATGCCAGGAGTGTGGGTTGAAGTCCTCGGAGCACGAGACCCGAAGATCGAAAGACTTATGACCAATACGGAGCAAAGAGAAGAAACCGTCGGGGGACCGCTTTTTACCCCAGGACGAGAAAACGGAGTCCGGGGCATTCCCGCTCGCGTTTTCTTGGGACGAGCACCAGAAGTCCTCGAGCTCAGCCCGTTTCCTTCGCTGCAAGTGCATTTTCAGTGGTTTCTGACACCGGACGAGCGTTCGCCACTCGTTGGAAGCTTCGGCCATCTTTTGGACCGTTTTGGGTCGCACCACAGTTCTCCCTCCAACGAGCTCGCTTCCCGACCTATACCTCCGGAAAACGTGTCAGGGAGCATGCCAGGAGTGTGGGTTGAAGTCCTCGGAGCACGAGACCCGAAGATCGAAAGACTTATGACCAATACGGAGCAAAGGGAAGAAACCGTCGGGGGACCGCTTTTTACCCCAGGACGAGAAAATGGAGTCCGGGGCATTCCCGCTCGCGTTTTCTTGGGACGAGCACCGGAAGTCCTCGAGCTCAGCCCGTTTCCTTCGCTGCAAGTGCATTTCCAGTGGTTTCTGACACCGGACGAGCGTTCGCCACTCGTTGGAAGCTTCGGCCATCTTTTGGACCGTTTTGGGTCGCACCACAGTTCTCCCTCCAACGAGCTCGCTTCCCGACCTATACCTCCGGAAAACGTGTCAGGGAGCATGCCAGGAGTGTGGGTTGAAGTCCTCAGAGCACGAGACCCGAAGATCGAAAGACTTATGACCAATACGGAGCAAAGGGAAGAAACCGTCGGGGGACCGCTTTTTACCCCAGGACGAGAAAACTGAGTCCGGGGCATTCCCGCTCGCGTTTTCTTGGGACGAGCACCGGAAGTCCTCGAGCTCAGCCCGTTTCCTTCGCTGCAAGTGCATTTCCAGTGGTTTCTGACACCGGACGAGCGTTCGCCACTCGTTGGAAGCTTCGGCCATCTTTTGGACCGTTTTGGGTCGCACGACAGTTCTCCCTCCAACGAGCTCGCTTCCCGACCTATACCTCCGGAAAACGTGTCAGGGAGCATGCCAGGAGTGTGGGTTGAAGTCCTCGGAGCACGAGACCCGAAGATCGAAAGACTTATGACCAATACGGAGCAAAGGGAAGAAACTGTCGGGGGACCGCTTTTTACCCCAGGACGAGAAAACGGAGTCCGGGGCATTCCCGCTCGCGTTTTCTTGGGACGATCACCGGAAGTCCTCGAGCTCAGCCCGTTTCCTTCGCTGCAAGTGCATTTCCAGTGGTTTCTGACACCGGACGAGCGTTCGCCACTCGTTGGAAGCTTCGGCCATCTTTTGGACCGTTTTGGGTCGCACCGAAGTTCTCCCTCCAACGAGCTCGCTTCCCGACCTATACCTCCGGAAAACGTGTCAGGGAGCATGCCAGGAGTGTGGGTTGAAGTCCTCGGAGCACGAGACCCGAAGATCGAAAGACTTATGACCAATACGGAGCAAAGGGAAGAAACCGTCGGGGGACCGCTTTTTACCCCAGGACGAGAAAACGGAGTCCGGGGCATTCCCGCTCGCGTTTTCTCGGGACGAGCATCGGAAGTCCTCGAGCTCAGCCCGTTTCCTTCGCTGCAAGTGCATTTCCAGTGGTTTCTGACACCGGACGAGCGTTCGCCACTCGTTGGAAGCTTCGGCCATCTTTTGGACCGTTTTGGGTCGCACCACAGTTCTCCCTCCAACGAGCTCGCTTCCCGACCTATACCTCCAGAAAACGTGTCAGGGAGCATGCCAGGAGTGTGGGTTGAAGTCCTCGGAGCACGAGACCCGAAGATCGAAAGACTTATGACCAATACGGAGCAAAGGGAAGAAACCGTCGGGGGACCGCTTTTTACCTCAGGACGAGAAAACGGAGTCCGGGGCATTCCCGCTCGCGTTTTCTTGGGACGAGCACCGGAAGTCTTCGAGCTCAGCCCGTTTCCTTTGCTGCAAGTGCATTTCCAGTGGTTTCTGACACCGGACGAGCGTTCGCCACTCGTTGGAAGCTTCGGCCATCTTTTGGACCGTTTTGGGTCGCACCACAGTTCTCCCTCCAACGAGCTCGCTTCCCGACCAATACCTCCGGAAAACGTGTCAGGGAGCATGCCAGGAGTGTGGGTTGAAGTCCTCGGAGCACGAGACCCGAAGATCGAAAGACTTATGACCAATACGGAGCAAAGGGAAGAAACCGTCGGGGGACCGCTTTTTACCCCAGGACGAGAAAACGGAGTCCGGGGCATTCCCGCTCGCGTTTTCTCGGGACGAGCACCGGAAGTCCTCGAGCTCAGCCCGTTTCCTTCGCTGCAAGTGCATTTCCAGTGGTTTCTGACACCGGACGAGCGTTCGCCACTCGTTGGAAGCTTCGGCCATCTTTTGGACCGTTTTGGGTCGCACCACAGTTCTCCCTCCAACGAGCTCGCTTCCCGACCTATACCTCCAGAAAACGTGTCAGGGAGCATGCCAGGAGTGTGGGTTGAAGTCCTCGGAGCACGAGACCCGAAGATCGAAAGACTTATGACCAATACGGAGCAAAGGGAAGAAACCGTCGGGGGACCGCTTTTTACCCCAGGACGAGAAAACGGAGTCCGGGGCATTCCCGCTCGCGTTTTCTTGGGACGAGCACGGGAAGTCCTCGAGCTCAGCCCGTTTCCTTCGCTGCAAGTGCATTTCCAGTGGTTTCTGACACCGGACGAGCGTTCGCCACTCGTTGGAAGCTTCGGCCATCTTTTGGACCGTTTTGGGTCGCACCACAGTTCTCCCTCCAACGAGCTCGCTTCCCGACCTATACCTCCGGAAAACGTGTCAGGGAGCATGCCAGGAGTGTGGGTTGAAGTCCTCGGAGCACGAGACCCGAAGATCGAAAGACTTATGACCAATACGGAGCAAAGGGAAGAAACCGTCGGGGGACCGCTTTTTACCCCAGGACGAGAAAACTGAGTTCGGGGCATTCCCGCTCGCGTTTTCTTGGGACGAGCACCGGAAGTCCTCGAGCTCAGCCCGTTTCCTTCGCTGCAAGTGCATTTCCAGTGGTTTCTGACACCGGACGAGCGTTCGCCACTCGTTGGAAGCTTCGGCCATCTTTTGGACCGTTTTGGGTCGCACGACAGTTCTCCCTCCAACGAGCTCGCTTCCCGACCTATACCTCCGGAAAACGTGTCAGGGAGCATGCCAGGAGTGTGGGTTGAAGTCCTCAGAGCACGAGACCCGAAGATCGAAAGACTTATGACCAATACGGAGCAAAGGGAAGAAACCGTCGGGGGACCGCTTTTTACCCCAGGACGAGAAAACTGAGTCCGGGGAATTCCCGCTCGCGTTTTCTTGGGACGAGCACCGGAAGTCCTCGAGCTCAGCCCGTTTCCTTCGCTGCAAGTGCATTTCCAGTGGTTTCTGTCACCGGACGAGCGTTCGCCACTCGTTGGAAGCTTCGGCCATCTTTTGGACCGTTTTGGGTCGCACCACAGTTCTCCCTCCAACGAGCTCGCTTCCCGACCTATACCTCCGGAAAACGTGTCAGGGAGCATGCCAGGAGTGTGGGTTGAAGTCCTCAGAGCACGAGACCCGAAGATCGAAAGACTTATGACCAATACGGAGCAAAGGGAAGAAACCGTCGGGGGACCGCTTTTTACCCCAGGACGAGAAAACTGAGTCCGGGGCATTCCCGCTCGCGTTTTCTTGGGACGAGCACCGGAAGTCCTCGAGCTCAGCCCGTTTCCTTCGCTGCAATTGCATTTCCAGTGGTTTCTGACACCGGACGAGCGTTCGCCACTCGTTGGAAGCTTCGGCCATCTTTTGGACCGTTTTGGGTCGCACCACAGTTCTCCCTCCAACGAGCTCGCTTCCCGACCTATACCTCCGGAAAACGTGTCAGGGAGCATGCCAGGAGTGTGGGTTGAAGTCCTCGGAGCACGAGACCCGAAGATCGAAAGACTTATGACCAATACGGAGCAAAGGGAAGAAACCGTCGGGGGACCGCTTTTAACCCCAGGACGAGAAAACTGAGTCCGGGGCATTCCCGCTCGCGTTTTCTTGGGACGAGCACCGGAAGTCCTCGAGCTCAGCCCGTTTCCTTCGCTGCAAGTGCATTTCCAGTGGTTTCTGACACCGGACGAGCGTTCGCCACTCGTTGGAAGCTTCGGCCATCTTTTGGACCGTTTTGGGTCGCACCACAGTTCTCCCTCCAACGAGCTCGCTTCCCGACCTATACCTCCGGAAAACGTGTCAGGGAGCATGCCAGGAGTGTGGGTTGAAGTCCTCGGAGCACGAGACCCAAAGATCGAAAGACTTATGACCAATACGGAGCAAAGGGAAGAAACCGTCGGGGGACCGCTTTTTACCCCAGGACGAGAAAACGGAGTCCGGGGCATTCCCGCTCGCGTTTTCTTGGGACGAGCACCGGAAGTCCTCGAGCTCAGCCCGTTTCCTTCGCTGCAAGTGCATTTCTAGTGGTTTCTGACACCGGACGAGCGTTCGCCACTCGTTGGAAGCTTCGGCCATCTTTTGGACCGTTTTGGGTCGCACCACAGTTCTCCCTCCAACGAGCTCGCTTCCCGACCTATACCTCCGGAAAACGTGTCAGGGAGCATGCCAGGAGTGTGGGTTGAAGTCCTCAGAGCACGAGACCCGAAGATCGAAAGACTTATGACCAATACGGAGCAAAGGGAAGAAACCGTCGGGGGACCGCTTTTTACCCCAGGACGAGAAAACTGAGTCCGGGGCATTCCCGCTCGCGTTTTCTTGGGACGAGCACCGGAAGTCCTCGAGCTCAGCCCGTTTCCTTCGCTGCAAGTGCATTTCCAGTGGTTTCTGTCACCGGACGAGCGTTCGCCACTCGTTGGAAGCTTCGGCCATCTTTTGGACCGTTTTGGGTCGCACCACAGTTCTCCCTCCAACGAGCTCGCTTCCCGACCTATACCTCCGGAAAACGTGTCAGGGAGCATGCCAGGAGTGTGGGTTGAAGTCCTCGGAGCACGAGACCCGAAGATCGAAAGACTTATGACCAATACGGAGCAAAGGGAAGAAACCGTCGGGGGACCGCTTTTTACCCCAGGACGAGAAAACTGAGTCCGGGGCATTCCCGCTCGCGTTTTCTTGGGACGAGCACCGGAAGTCCTCGAGCTCAGCCCGTTTCCTTCGCTGCAATTGCATTTCCAGTGGTTTCTGACACCGGACGAGCGTTCGCCACTCGTTGGAAGCTTCGGCCATCTTTTGGACCGTTTTGGGTCGCACCACAGTTCTCCCTCCAACGAGCTCGCTTCCCGACCTATACCTCCGGAAAACGTGTCAGGGAGCATGCCAGGAGTGTGGGTTGAAGTCCTCGGAGCACGAGACCCGAAGATCGAAAGACTTATGACCAATACGGAGCAAAAGGAAGAAACCGTCGGGGGACCGCTTTTAACCCCAGGACGAGAAAACTGAGTCCGGGGCATTCCCGCTCGCGTTTTCTTGGGACGAGCACCGGAAGTCCTCGAGCTCAGCCCGTTTCCTTCGCTGCAAGTGCATTTCCAGTGGTTTCTGACACCGGACGAGCGTTCGCCACTCGTTGGAAGCTTCGGCCATCTTTTGGACCGTTTTGGGTCGCACCACAGTTCTCCCTCCAACGAGCTCGCTTCCCGACCTATACCTCCGGAAAACGTGTCAGGGAGCATGCCAGGAGTGTGGGTTGAAGTCCTCGGAGCACGAGACCCAAAGATCGAAAGACTTATGACCAATACGGAGCAAAGGGAAGAAACCGTCGGGGGACCGCTTTTTACCCCAGGACGAGAAAACGGAGTCCGGGGCATTCCCGCTCGCGTTTTCTCGGGACGAGAACCGGAAGTCCTCGAGCTCAGCCCGTTTCCTTCGCTGCAAGTGCATTTCCAGTGGTTTCTGACACCGGACGAGCGTTCGCCACTCGTTGGAAGCTTCGGCCATCTTTTGGACCGTTTTGGGTCGCACCACAGTTCTCCCTCCAACGAGCTCGCTTCCCGACCTATACCTCCGGAAAACGTGTCAGGGAGCATGCCAGGAGTGTGGGTTGAAGTCCTCGGAGCACGAGACCCGAAGATCGAAAGACTTATGACCAATACGGAGCAAAGGGAAGAAACCGTCGGGGGACCGCTTTTTACCCCAGGACGAGAAAACTTAGTCCGGGGCATTCCCGCTCGCGTTTTCTTGGGACGAGCACCGGAAGTCCTCGCGCTCAGCCCGTTTCCTTCGCTGCAAGTGCATTTCCAGTGGTTTCTGACACCGGACGAGCGTTCGCCACTCGTTGGAAGCTTCGGCCATCTTTTGGACCGTTTTGGGTCGCACCACAGTTCTCCCTCCAACGAGCTCGCTTCCCGACCTATACCTCCGGAAAACGTGTCAGGGAGCATGCCAGGAGTGTGGGTTGAAGTCCTCAGAGAACGAGACCCGAAGATCGAAAGACTTATGACCAATACGGAGCAAAGGGAAGAAACCGTCGGGGGACCGCTTTTAACCCCAGGACGAGAAAACTGAGTCCGGGGCATTCCCGCTCGCGTTTTCTTGGGACGAGCACCGGAAGTCCTCGAGCTCCGCCCGTTTCCTTCGCTGCAAGTGCATTTCCAGTGGTTTCTGACACCGGACGAGCGTTCGCCACTCGTTGGAAGCTTCGGCCATCTTTTGGACCGTTTTGGGTCGCACCACAGTTCTCCCTCCAACGAGCTCGCTTCCCGACCTATACCTCCGGAAAACGTGTCAGGGAGCATGCCAGGAGTGTGGGTTGAAGTCCTCGGAGCACGAGACCCGAAGATCGAAAGACTTATGACCAATACGGAGCAAAGGGAAGAAACCGTCGGGGGACCGCTTTTTACCCCAGGACGAGAAAACGGAGTCCGGGGCATTCCCGCTCGCGTTTTCTTGGGACGAGCACCGGAAGTCCTCGAGCTCAGCCCGTTTCCTTCGCTGCAAGTGCATTACCAGTGGTTTCTGACATCGGACGAGCGTTCGCCACTCGTTGGAAGCTTCGGCCATCTTTTGGACCGTTTTGGGTCGCACCACAGTTCTCCCTCCAACGAGCTCGCTTCCCGACCTATACCTCCGGAAAACGTGTCAGGGAGCATGCCAGGAGTGTGGGTTGAAGTCCTTGGAGCACGAGACCCGAAGATCGAAAGACTTATGACCAATACGGAGCAAAGGGAAGAAACCGTCGGGGGACCGCTTTTTACCCCAGGACGAGAAAACGGAGTCCGGGGCATTCCCGCTCGCGTTTTCTTGGGACGAGCACCGGAAGTCCTCGAGCTCAGCCCGTTTCCTTCGCTGCAAGTGCATTTCCAGTGGTTTCTGACACCGGACGAGCATTCGCCACTCTTTGGAAGCTTCGGCCATCTTTTGGACCGTTTTGGGTCGCACCACAGTTCTCCCTCCAACGAGCTCGCTTCCCGACCTATACCTCCGGAAAACGTGTCAGGGAGCATGCCAGGAGTGTGGGTTGAAGTCCTCGGAGCACGAGACCCGAAGATCGAAAGACTTATGACCAATACGGAGCAAAGGGAAGAAACCGTCGGGGGACCGCTTTTTACCCCAGGACGAGAAAACTGAGTCCGGGGCATTCCCGCTCGCGTTTTCTTGGGACGAGCACCGGAAGTCCTCGAGCTCAGCCCGTTTCCTTCGCTGCAAGTGCATTTCCAGTTGTTTCTGACACCGGACGAGCGTTCGCCACTCGTTGGAAGCTTCGGCCATCTTTTGGACCGTTTTGGGTCGCACCACAGTTCTCCCTCCAACGAGCTCGCTTCCCGACCTATACCTCCGGAAAACGTGTCAGGGAGCATGCCAGGAGTGTGGGTTGAAGTCCTCGGAGCACGAGACCCGAAGATCGAAAGACTTATGACCAATACGGAGCAAAGGGAAGAAACCGTCGGGGGACCGCTTTTTACCCCAGGACGAGAAAACTGAGTCCGGGGCATTCCCGCTCGCGTTTTCTTGGGACGAGCACCGGAAGTCCTCGAGCTCAGCCCGTTTCCTTCGCTGCAAGTGCATTTCCAGTGGTTTCTGACACCGGACGAGCGTTCGCCACTCGTTGGAAGCTTCGGCCATCTTTTGGACCGTTTTGGGTCGCACCACAGTTCTCCCTCCAACGAGCTCGCTTCCCGACCTATACCTCCGGAAAACGTGTCAAGGAGCATGCCAGGGGTGTGGGTTGAAGTCCTCGGAGCACGAGACCCGAAGATCGAAAGACTTATGACCAATACGGAGCAAAGGGAAAAAACCGTCGGGGGACTGCTTTTAACCCCAGGACGAGAAAACTGAGTCCGGGGCATTCCCGCTCGCGTTTTCTTGGGACGAGCACCGGAAGTCCTCGAGCTCAGCCCGTTTCCTTCGCTGCAAGTGCATTTCCAGTGGTTTCTGACAGCGGACGAGCGTTCGCCACTCGTTGGAAGCTTCGGCCATCTTTTGGACCGTTTTGGGTCGCACCACAGTTCTCCCTCCAACGAGCTCGCTTCCCGACCTATACCTCCGGAAAACGTGTCAGGGAGCATGCCAGGAGTGTGGGTTGAAGTCCTCGGAGCACGAGACCCGAAGATCGAAAGACTTATGACCAATACGGAGCAAAGGGAAGAAACCGTCGGGGGACCGCTTTTTACCCCAGGACGAGAAAACTGAGTCCGGGGCATTCCCACTCGCGTTTTCTTGGGACGAGCACCGGAAGTCCTCGAGCTCAGCCCGTTTCCTTCGCTGCAAGTGCATTTCCAGTGGTTTCTGACACCGGACAAGCGTTCGCCACTCGTTGGAAGCTTCGGCCATCTTTTGGACCGTTTTGGGTCGCACCACAGTTCTCCCTCCAACGAGCTCGCTTCCCGACCTATACCTCCGGAAAACGTGTCAAGGAGCATGCCAGGGGTGTGGGTTGAAGTCCTCGGAGCACGAGACCCGAAGATCGAAAGACTTATGACCAATACGGAGCAAAGGGAAGAAACCGTCGGGGGACTGCTTTTAACCCCAGGACGAGAAAACTGAGTCCGGGGCATTCCCGCTCGCGTTTTCTTGGGACGAGCACCGGAAGTCCTCGAGCTCAGCCCGTTTCCTTCGCTGCAAGTGCATTTCCAGTGGTTTCTGACACCGGACGAGCGTTCGCCACTCGTTGGAAGCTTCGGCCATCTTTTGGACCGTTTTGGGTCGCACCACAGTTCTCCCTCCAACGAGCTCGCTTCCCGACCTATACCTCCGGAAAACGTGTCAGGGAGCATGCCAGGAGTGTGGGTTGAAGTCCTCGGAGCACGAGACCCGAAGATCGAAAGACTTATGACCAATACGGAG
Source organism: Cucumis melo (assembly GCF_025177605.1). Lineage (NCBI taxonomy): Eukaryota > Viridiplantae > Streptophyta > Magnoliopsida > Cucurbitales > Cucurbitaceae > Cucumis > Cucumis melo. The sequence goes on along the minus strand of NW_026123732.1, from coordinate 86,385 downwards.
CAAAGGGAAGAAACCGTCGGGGGACCGCTTTTTACCCCAGGACGAGAAAACGGAGTCCGGGGCATTCCCGCTCGCGTTTTCTTGGGACGAGCACCGGAAGTCCTCGAGCTCAGCCCGTTTCCTTCGCTGCAAGTGCATTTCCAGTGGTTTCTGACATCGGACGAGCGTTCGCCACTCGTTGGAAGCTTCGGCCATCTTTTGGACCGTTTTGGGTCGCACCACAGTTCTCCCGCCAACGAGCTCGCTTCCCGACCTATACCTCCGGAAAACGTGTCAGGGAGCATGCCAGGAGTGTGGGTTGAAGTCCTCGGAGCACGAGACCCGAAGATCGAAAGACTTCTGACCAATACGGAGCAAAGGGAAGAAACCGTCGGGGGACCGCTTTTTACCCCAGGACGAGAAAACGGAGTCCGGGGCATTCCCGCTCGCGTTTTCTTGGGACGAGCACCGGAAGTCCTCGAGCTCAGCCCGTTTCCTTCGCTGCAAGTGCATTTCCAGTGGTTTCTGACACCGGACGAGCGTTCGCCACTCGTTGGAAGCTTCGGCCATCTTTTGGACCGTTTTGGGTCGCACCACAGTTCTCCCTCCAACGAGCTCGCTTCCCGACCTATACCTCCGGAAAACGTGTCAGGGAGCATGCCAGGAGTGTGGGTTGAAGTCCTCGGAGCACGAGACCCGAAGATCGAAAGACTTATAACCAATACGGAGCAAAGGGAAGAAACCGTCGGGGGACCGCTTTTTACCCCAGGACGAGAAAACGGAGTCCGGGGCATTCCCGCTCGCGTTTTCTTGGGACGAGCACCGGAAGTCCTCGAGCTCAGCCCGTTTCCTTCGCAGCAAGTGCATTTCCAGTGGTTTCTGACACCGGACGAGCGTTCGCCACTCGTTGGAAGCTTCGGCCATCTTTTGGACCGTTTTGGGTCGCACCACAGTTCTCCCTCCAACGAGCTCGCTTCCCGACCTATACCTCCGGAAAACGTGTCAAGGAGCATGCCAGGGGTGTGGGTTGAAGTCCTCGGAGCACGAGACCCGAAGATCGAAAGACTTATGACCAATACGGAGCAAAGGGAAAAAACCGTCGGGGGACTGCTTTTAACCCCAGGACGAGAAAACTGAGTCCGGGGCATTCCCGCTCGCGTTTTCTTGGGACGAGCACCGGAAGTCCTCGAGCTCAGCCCGTTTCCTTCGCTGCAAGTGCATTTCCAGTGGTTTCTGACATCGGACGAGCGTTCGCCACTCGTTGGAAGCTTCGGCCATCTTTTGGACCGTTTTGGGTCGCACCACAGTTCTCCCTCCAACGAGCTCGCTTCCCGACCTATACCTCCGGAAAACGTGTCAGGGAGCATGCCAGGAGTGTGGGTTGAAGTCCTCGGAGCACGAGACCCGAAGATCGAAAGACTTATGACCAATACGGAGCAAAGGGAAGAAACCGTCGGGGGACCGCTTTTTACCCCAGGACGAGAAAACTGAGTCCGGGGCATTCCCACTCGCGTTTTCTTGGGACGAGCACCGGAAGTCCTCGAGCTCAGCCCGTTTCCTTCGCTGCAAGTGCATTTCCAGTGGTTTCTGACACCGGACGAGCGTTCGCCACTCGTTGGAAGCTTCGGCCATCTTTTGGACCGTTTTGGGTCGCACCACAGTTCTCCCTCCAACGAGCTCGCTTCCCGACCTATACCTCCGGAAAACGTGTCAAGGAGCATGCCAGGGGTGTGGGTTGAAGTCCTCGGAGCACGAGACCCGAAGATCGAAAGACTTATGACCAATACGGAGCAAAGGGAAGAAACCGTCGGGGGACTGCTTTTAACCCCAGGACGAGAAAACTGAGTCCGGGGCATTCCCGCTCGCGTTTTCTTGGGACGAGCACCGGAAGTCCTCGAGCTCAGCCCGTTTCCTTCGCTGCAAGTGCATTTCCAGTGGTTTCTGACACCGGACGAGCGTTCGCCACTCGTTGGAAGCTTCGGCCATCTTTTGGACCGTTTTGGGTCGCACCACAGTTCTCCCTCCAACGAGCTCGCTTCCCGACCTATACCTCCGGAAAACGTGTCAGGGAGCATGCCAGGAGTGTGGGTTGAAGTCCTCGGAGCACGAGACCCGAAGATCGAAAGACTTATGACCAATACGGAGCAAAGGGAAGAAACCGTCGGGGGACCGCTTTTTACCCCAGGACGAGAAAACGGAGTCCGGGGCATTCCCGCTCGCGTTTTCTTGGGACGAGCACCGGAAGTCCTCGAGCTCAGCCCGTTTCCTTCGCTGCAAGTGCATTTCCAGTGGTTTCTGACATCGGACGAGCGTTCGCCACTCGTTGGAAGCTTCGGCCATCTTTTGGACCGTTTTGGGTCGCACCACAGTTCTCCCTCCAACGAGCTCGCTTCCCGACCTATACCTCCGGAAAACGTGTCAGGGAGCATGCCAGGAGTGTGGGTTGAAGTCCTCGGAGCACGAGACCCGAAGATCGAAAGACTTCTGACCAATACGGAGCAAAGGGAAGAAACCGTCGGGGGACCGCTTTTTACCCCAGGACGAGAAAACGGAGTCCGGGGCATTCCCGCTCGCGTTTTCTTGGGACGAGCACCGGAAGTCCTCGAGCTCAGCCCGTTTCCTTCGCTGCAAGTGCATTTCCAGTGGTTTCTGACACCGGACGAGCGTTCGCCACTCGTTGGAAGCTTCGGCCATCTTTTGGACCGTTTTGGGTCGCACCACAGTTCTCCCTCCAACGAGCTCGCTTCCCGACCTATACCTCCGGAAAACGTGTCAGGGAGCATGCCAGGAGTGTGGGTTGAAGTCCTCGGAGCACGAGACCCGAAGATCGAAAGACTTATGACCAATACGGAGCAAAGGGAAGAAACCGTCGGGGGACCGCTTTTTACCCCAGGACGAGAAAACGGAGTCCGGGGCATTCCCGCTCGCGTTTTCTTGGGACGAGCACCGGAAGTCCTCGAGCTCAGCCCGTTTCCTTCGCAGCAAGTGCATTTCCAGTGGTTTCTGACACCGGACGAGCGTTCGCCACTCGTTGGAAGCTTCGGCCATCTTTTGGACCGTTTTGGGTCGCACCACAGTTCTCCCTCCAACGAGCTCGCTTCCCGACCTATACCTCCGGAAAACGTGTCAAGGAGCATGCCAGGGGTGTGGGTTGAAGTCCTCGGAGCACGAGACCCGAAGATCGAAAGACTTATGACCAATACGGAGCAAAGGGAAAAAACCGTCGGGGGACTGCTTTTAACCCCAGGACGAGAAAACTGAGTCCGGGGCATTCCCGCTCGCGTTTTCTTGGGACGAGCACCGGAAGTCCTCGAGCTCAGCCCGTTTCCTTCGCTGCAAGTGCATTTCCAGTGGTTTCTGACATCGGACGAGCGTTCGCCACTCGTTGGAAGCTTCGGCCATCTTTTGGACCGTTTTGGGTCGCACCACAGTTCTCCCTCCAACGAGCTCGCTTCCCGACCTATACCTCCGGAAAACGTGTCAGGGAGCATGCCAGGAGTGTGGGTTGAAGTCCTCGGAGCACGAGACCCGAAGATCGAAAGACTTATGACCAATACGGAGCAAAGGGAAGAAACCGTCGGGTGACCGCTTTTTACCCCAGGACGAGAAAACTGAGTTCGGGGCATTCCCGCTCGCGTTTTCTTGGGACGAGCTTCGGAAGTCCTCGAGCTCAGCCCGTTTCCTTCGCTGCAAGTGCATTTCCAGTGGTTTCTGACACCGGGCGAGCGTTCGCCACTCGTTGGAAGCTTCGGCCATCTTTTGGACCGTTTTGGGTCGCACCACAGTTCTCCCTCCAACGAGCTCGCTTCCCGACCTATACCTCCGGAAAACGTGTCAGGGAGCATGCCACGAGTGTGGGTTGAAGTCCTCGGAGCACGAGACCCGAAGATCGAAAGACTTATGACCAATACGGAGCAAAGGGAAGAAATCGTCGGGGGACCGCTTTTTACCCCAGGACGAGAAAACTGAGTTCGGGGCATTCCCGCTCGCGTTTTCTTGGGACGAGCTTCAGAAGTCCTCGAGCTCAGCCCGTTTCCTTCGCTGCAAGTGCATTTCCAGTGGTTTCTGACACCGGACGAGCGTTCGCCACTCGTTGGAAGCTTCGGCCATCTTTTGGACCGTTTTGGGTCGCACCACAGTTCTCCCTCCAACGAGCTCGCTTCCCGACCTATACCTCCGGAAAACGTGTCAGGGAGCATGCCAGGAGTGTGGGTTGAAGTCCTCGGAGCACGAGACCCGAAGATCGAAAGACTTATGACCAATACGGAGCAAAGGGAAGAAACCGTCGGGGGACCGCTTTTTACCCCAGGACGAGAAAACTGAGTCCGGGGCATTCCCGCTCGCGTTTTCTTGGGACGAGCACCGGAAGTCCTCGAGCCCAGCCCGTTTCCTTCGCTGCAAGTGCATTTCCAGTGGTTTCTGACACCGGACGAGCGTTCGCCACTCGTTGGAAGCTTCGGCCATCTTTTGGACCGTTTTGGGTCGCACCACAGTTCTCCCTCCAACGAGCTCGCTTCCCGACCTATACCTCCGGAAAACGTGTCAGGGAGCATGCCAGGAGTGTGGGTTGAAGTCCTCGGAGCACGAGACCCGAAGATCGAAAGACTTATGACTAATACGGAGCAAAGGGAAGAAACCGTCGGGGGACCGCTTTTTACCCCAGGACGAGAAAACTGAGTTCGGGGCATTCCCGCTCGCGTTTTCTTGGGACGAGCACCGGAAATCCTCGAGCTCAGCCCGTTTCCTTCGCTGCAAGTGCATTTCCAGTGGTTTCTGACACCGGACGAGCGTTCGCCACTCGTTGGAAGCTTCGGCCATCTTTTGGACCGTTTTGGGTCGCACCACAGTTCTCCCTCCAACGAGCTCGCTTCCCGACCTATACCTCCGGAAAACGTGTCAGGGAGCATGCCAGGAGTGTGGGTTGAAGTCCTCGGAGCACGAGACCCGAAGATCGAAAGACTTATGACCAATACGGAGCAAAGGGAAGAAACCGTCGGGGGACCGCTTTTTACCCCAGGACGAGAAAACTGAGTCCGGGGCATTCCCGCTCGCGTTTTCTTGGGACGAGCACCGGAAGTCCTCGAGCTCAGCCCGTTTCCTTCGCTGCAAGTGCATTTCCAGTGGTTTCTGACACCGGACGAGCGTTCGCCACTCGTTGGAAACTTCGGCCATCTTTTGGACCGTTTGGGGTCGCACCACAGTTCTCCCTCCAACGAGCTCGCTTCCCGACCTATACCTCCGGAAAACATGTCAGGGAGCATGCCAGGAGTGTGGGTTGAAGTCCTCGGAGCACGAGACCCGAAGATCGAAAGACTTATGACCAATACGGAGCAAAGGGAAGAAACCGTCGGGGGACCGCTTTTTACCCCAGGACGAGAAAACTGAGTTCGGGGCATTCCCGCTCGCGTTTTCTTGGGACGAGCACCGGAAGTCCTCGAGCTCAGCCCGTTTCCTTCGCTGCAAGTGCATTTCCAGTGGTTTCTGACACCGGACGAGCGTTCGCCACTCGTTGGAAGCTTCGGCCATCTTTTGGACCGTTTTGGGTCGCACCACAGTTCTCCCTCCAACGAGCTCGCTTCCCGACCTATACCTCCGGAAAACGTGTCAGGGAGCATGCCAGGAGTGTGGGTTGAAGTCCTCGGAGCACGAGACCCGAAGATCGAAAGACTTATGACCAATACGGAGCAAAGGGAAGAAACCGTCGGGGGACCGCTTTTTACCCCAGGACGAGAAAACTGAGTCCGGGGCATTCCCGCTCGCGTTTTCTTGGGACGAGCACCGGAAGTCCTCGAGCTCAGCCCGTTTCCTTCGCTGCAAGTGCATTTCCAGTGGTTTCTGACACCGGACGAGCGTTCGCCACTCGTTGGAAGCTTCGGCCATCTTTTGGACCGTTTTGGGTCGCACCACAGTTCTCCCTCCAACGAGGTCGCTTCCCGACCTATACCTCCGGAAAACGTGTCAGGGAGCATGCCAGGAGTGTGGGTTGAAGTCCTCGGAGCACGAGACCCGAAGATCGAAAGACTTATGACCAATACGGAGCAAAGGGAAGAAACCGTCGGGAGACCGCTTTTTACCCCAGGACGAGAAAACTGAGTCCGGGGCATTCCCGCTCGCGTTTTCTTGGGACGAGCATCGGAAGTCCTCGAGCTCAGCCCGTTTCCTTCGCTGCAAGTGCATTTCCAGTGGTTTCTGACACCGGACGAGCGTTCGCCACTCGTTGGAAGCTTCGGCCATCTTTTGGACCGTTTTGGGTCGCACCACAGTTCTCCCTCCAACGAGCTCGCTTCCCGACCTATACCTCCGGAAAACGTGTCAGGGAGCATGCTAGGAGTGTGGGTTGAAGTCCTCGGAGCACGAGACCCGAAGATCGAAAGACTTATGACCAATACGGAGCAAAGGGAAGAAACCGTCGGGGGACCGCTTTTTACCCCAGGACGAGAAAACTGAGTCCGGGGCATTCCCGCTCGCGTTTTCTTGGGACGAGCACCGGAAGTCCTTGAGCTCAGCACGTTTCCTTCGCTGCAAGTGCATTTCCAGTGGTTTCTGACACCGGACGAGCGTTCGCCACTCGTTGGAAGCTTCGGCCATCTTTTGGACCGTTTTGGGTCGCACCACAGTTCTCCCTCCAACGAGCTCGCTTCCCGACCTATACCTCCGGAAAACGTGTCAGGGAGCATGCCAGGAGTGTGGGTTGAAGTCCTCGGAGCACGAGACCCGAAGATCGAAAGACTTATGACCAATACGGAGCAAAGGGAAGAAACGGTCGGGGGACTGCTTTTTACCCCAGGACGAGAAAACGGAGTCCGGGGCATTCCCGCTCGCGTTTTCTTGGGACGAGCACCGGAAGTCCTCGAGCTCAGCCTGTTTCCTTCGCTGCAAGTGCATTTCCAGTGGTTTCTGACACCGGACGAGCGTTCGCCACTCGTTGGAAGCTTCGGCCATCTTTTGGACCGTTTTGGGTCGCACCACAGTTCTCCCTCCAACGAGCTCGCTTCCCGACCTATACCTCCGGAAAACGTGTCAGGGAGCATGCCAGGAGTGTGGGTTGAAGTCCTCGGAGCACGAGACCCGAAGATCGAAAGACTTATGACCAATACGGAGCAAAGGGAAGAAACCGTCGGGGGACCGCTTTTTACCCCAGGACGAGAAAACGGAGTCCGGGGCATTCCCGCTCGCGTTTTCTTGGGACGAGCACCGGAAGTCCTCGAGCTCAGCCCGTTTCCTTTGCTGCAAGTGCATTTCCAGTGGTTTCTGACACCGGACGAGCGTCCGCCACTCGTTGGAAGCTTCGTCCATCTTTTGGACCGTTTTGGGTCGCACCACAGTTCTCCCTCCAACGAGCTCGCTTCCCGACCTATACCTCCGGAAAACGTGTCAGGGAGCATGCCTGGAGTGTGGGTTGAAGTCCTCGGAGCACGAGACCCGAAGATCGAAAGACTTATGACCAATACGGAGCAAAGGGAAGAAACCGTCGGGGGACCGCTTTTTACCCCAGGACGAGAAAACTGAGTCCGGGGCATTCCCGCTCGCGTTTTCTTGGGACGAGCACCGGAAGTCCTTGAGCTCAGCCCGTTTCCTTCGCTGCAAGTGCATTTCCAATGGTTTCTGACACCGGACGAGCGTTCGCCACTCGTTGGAAGCTTCGGCCATCTTTTGGACCGTTTTGGGTCGCACCACAGTTCTCCCTCCAACGAGCTCGCTTCCCGACCTATACCTCCGGAAAACGTGTCAGGGAGCATGCCTGGAGTGTGGGTTGAAGTCCTCGGAGCACGAGACCCGAAGATCGAAAGACTTATGACCAATACGGAGCAAAGGGAAGAAACTGTCGGGGGACCGCTTTTTACCCCAGGACGAGAAAACTGAGTCCGGGGCATTCCCGCTCGCGTTTTCTTGGGACGAGCACCGGAAGTCCTTGAGCTCAGCCCGTTTCCTTCGCTGCAAGTGCATTTCCAGTGGTTTCTGACACCGGACGAGCGTTCGCCACTCGTTGGAAGCTTCGGCCATCTTTTGGACCGTTTTGGGTCGCACCACAGTTCTCCCTCCAACGAGCTCGCTTCCCGACCTATACCTCCGGAAAACGTGTCAGGGAGCATGCCAGGAGTGTGGGTTGAAGTCCTCGGAGCACGAGACCCGAAGATCGAAAGACTTATGACCAATACGGAGCAAAGGGAAGAAACCGTCGGGGGACCGCTTTTTACCCAAGGACGAGAAAACTGAGTCCGGGGCATTCCCGCTCGCGTTTTCTTGTTACGAGCACCGGAAGTCCTCGAGCTCACCCCGTTTCCTTCGCTGCAAGTGCATTTCCGGTGGTTTCTGACACCGGACGAGCGTTCGCCACTCGTTGGAAGCTTCGGCCATCTTTTGGACCGTTTTGGGTCGCACCACAGTTCTCCCTCCAACGAGCTCGCTTCCCGACCTATACCTCCGGAAAACGTGTCAGGGAGCATGCCAGGAGTGTGGGTTGAAGTCCTCGGAGCACGAGACCCGAAGATCGAAAGACTTATGACCAATACGGAGCAAAGGGAAGAAACCGTCGGGGGACCGCTTTTTACCCCAGGACGAGAAAACTGAGTCCGGGGCATTCCCGCTCGCGTTTTCTTGGGACGAGCACCGGAAGTCCCCGAGCCCAGCCCGTTTCCTTCGCTGCAAGTGCATTTCCAGTGGTTTCTGACACCGGACGAGCGTTCGCCACTCGTTGGAAGCTTCGGCCATCTTTTGGACCGTTTTGGGTCGCACCACAGTTCTCCCTCCAACGAGCTCGCTTCCCGACCTATACCTCCGGAAAACGTGTCAGGGAGCATGCCAGGAGTGTGGGTTGAAGTCCTCGGAGCACGAGACCCGAAGATCGAAAGACTTATGACCAATACGGAGCAAAGGGAAGAAACCGTCGGGGGACCGCTTTTTACCCCAGGACGAGAAAACTGAGTCCGGGGCATTCCCGCTCGCGTTTTCTTGGGACGAGCACCGGAAGTCCTCGAGCCCAGCCCGTTTCCTTCGCTGCAAGTGCATTTCCAGTGGTTTCTGACACCGGACGAGCGTTCGCCACTCGTTGGAAGCTTCGGCCATCTTTTGGACCGTTTTGGGTCGCACCACAGTTCTCCCTCCAACGAGCTCGCTTCCCGACCTATACCTCCGGAAAACGTGTCAGGGAGCATGCCAGGAGTGTGGGTTGAAGTCCTCGGAGCACGAGACCCGAAGATCGAAAGACTTATGACCAATACGGAGCAAAGGGAAGAAACCGTCGGGGGACCGCTTTTTACCCCAGGACGAGAAAACTGAGTCCGGGGCATTCCCGCTCGCGTTTTCTTGGGACGAGCACCGGAAGTCCCCGAGCCCAGCCCGTTTCCTTCGCTGCAAGTGCATTTCCAGTGGTTTCTGACACCGGACGAGCGTTCGCCACTCGTTGGAAGCTTCGGCCATCTTTTGGACCGTTTTGGGTCGCACCACAGTTCTCCCTCCAACGAGCTCGCTTCCCGACCTATGCCTCCGGAAAACGTGTCAGGGAGCATGCCAGGAGTGTGGGTTGAAGTCCTCGGAGCACGAGACCCGAAGATCGAAAGACTTATGACCAATACGGAGCAAAGGGAAGAAACCGTCGGGGGACCGCTTTTTACCCCAGGACGAGAAAACTGAGTCCGGGGCATTCCCGCTCGCGTTTTCTTGGGACGAGCACCGGAAGTCCTCGAGCCCAGCCCGTTTCCTTCGCTGCAAGTGCATTTCCAGTGGTTTCTGACACCGGACGAGCGTTCGCCACTCGTTGGAAGCTTCGGCCATCTTTTGGACCGTTTTGGGTCGCACCACAGTTCTCCCTCCAACGAGCTCGCTTCCCGACCTATACCTCCGGAAAACGTGTCAGGGAGCATGCCAGGAGTGTGGGTTGAAGTCCTCGGAGCACGAGACCCGAAGATCGAAAGACTTATGACCAATACGGAGCAAAGGGAAGAAACCGTCGGGGGACCGCTTTTTACCCCAGGACGAGAAAACTGAGTCCGGGGCATTCCCGCTCGCGTTTTCTTGGGACGAGCATCGGAAGTCCTCGAGCTCAGCCCGTTTCTTTCGCTGCAAGTGCATTTCCAGTGGTTTCTGACACCGGACGAGCGTTCGCCACTCGTTGGAAGCTTCGGCCATCTTTTGGACCGTTTTGGGTCGCACCACACTTCTCCCTCCAACGAGCTCGCTTCCCGACCTATACCTCCGGAAAACGTGTCAGGGAGCATGCCAGGAGTGTGGGTTGAAGTCCTCGGAGCACGAGACCCGAAGATCGAAAGACTTATGACCAATACGGAGCAAAGGGAAGAAACCGTCGGGGGACCGCTTTTTACCCAAGGACGAGAAAACTGAGTCCGGGGCATTCCCGCTCGCGTTTTCTTGTTACGAGCACCGGAAGTCCTTGAGCTCACCCCGTTTCCTTCGCTGCAAGTGCATTTCCGGTGGTTTCTGACACCGGACGAGCGTTCGCCACTCGTTGGAAGCTTCGGCCATCTTTTGGACCGTTTTGGGTCGCACCACAGTTCTCCCTCCAACGAGCTCGCTTCCCGACCTATACCTCCGGAAAACGTGTCAGGGAGCATGCCAGGAGTGTGGGTTGAAGTCCTCGGAGCACGAGACCCGAAGATCGAAAGACTTATGACCAATACGGAGCAAAGGGAAGAAACCGTCGAGGGACCGCTTTTTACCCCAGGACGAGAAAACGGAGTCCGGGGCATTCCCGCTCGCGTTTTCTTGGGACGAGCACCCGAAGTCCTCGAGCTCAGCCCGTTTCCTTCGCTGCAAGTGCATTTCAAGTGGTTTCTGACACCGGACGAGCGTTCGCCACTCGTTGGAAGCTTCGGCCATCTTTTGGACCGTTTTGGGTCGCACCACAGTTCTCCCTCCAACGAGCTCGCTTCCCGACCTATACCTCCGGAAAACGTGTCAGGGAGCATGCCAGGAGTGTGGGTTGAAGTCCTCGGAGCACGAGACCCGAAGATCGAAAGACTTATGACCAATACGGAGCAAAGGGAAGAAACCGTCGAGGGACCGCTTTTTACCCCAGGACGAGAAAACGGAGTCCGGGGCATTCCCGCTCGCGTTTTCTTGGGACGAGCACCCGAAGTCCTCGAGCTCAGCCCGTTTCCTTCGCTGCAAGTGCATTTCCAGTGGTTTCTGACACCGGACGAGCGTTCGCCACTCGTTGGAAGCTTCGGCCATCTTTTGGACCGTTTTGGGTCGCACCACAGTTCTCCCTCCAACGAGCTCGCTTTCCGACCTATACCTCCGGAAAACGTGTCAGGGAGCATGCCAGGAGTGTGGGTTGAAGTCCTCGGAGCACGAGACCCGAAGATCGAAAGACTTATGACCAATACGGACCAAAGGGAAGAAACCGTCGGGGGACCGCTTTTTACCCCAGGACGAGAAAACTGAGTCCGGGGCATTCCCTCTCGCGTTTTCTTGGGACGAGCACCGGAAGTCCTCGAGCTCAGCCCGTTTCCTTCGCTGCAAGTGCATTTCCAGTGGTTTCTGACACCGGACGAGCGTTCGCCACTCGTTGGAAGCTTCGGCCATCTTTTGGACCGTTTTGGGTCGCACCACACTTCTCCCTCCAACGAGCTCGCTTCCCGACCTATACCTCCGGAAAACGTGTCAGGGAGCATGCCAGGAGTGTGGGTTGAAGTCCTCGGAGCACGAGACCCGAAGATCGAAAGACTTATGACCAATACGGAGCAAAGGGAAGAAACCGTCGGGGGACCGCTTTTTACCCAAGGACGAGAAAACTGAGTCCGGGGCATTCTCGCTCGCGTTTTCTTGTTACGAGCACCGGAAGTCCTCGAGCTCACCCCGTTTCCTTCGCTGCAAGTGCATTTCCGGTGGTTTCTGACACCGGACGAGCGTTCGCCACTCGTTGGAAGCTTCGGCCATCTTTTGGACCGTTTTGGGTCGCACCACAGTTCTCCCTCCAACGAGCTCGCTTCCCGACCTATACCTCCGGAAAACGTGTCAGGGAGCATGCCAGGAGTGTGGGTTGAAGTCCTCGGAGCACGAGACCCGAAGATCGAAAGACTTATGACCAATACGGAGCAAAGGGAAGAAACCGTCGAGGGACCGCTTTTTACCCCAGGACGAGAAAACGGAGTCCGGGGCATTCCCGCTCGCGTTTTCTTGGGACGAGCACCCGAAGTCCTCGAGCTCAGCCCGTTTCCTTCGCTGCAAGTGCATTTCAAGTGGTTTCTGACACCGGACGAGCGTTCGCCACTCGTTGGAAGCTTCGGCCATCTTTTGGACCGTTTTGGGTCGCACCACAGTTCTCCCTCCAACGAGCTCGCTTTCCGACCTATACCTCCGGAAAACGTGTCAGGGAGCATGCCAGGAGTGTGGGTTGAAGTCCTCGGAGCACGAGACCCGAAGATCGAAAGACTTATGACCAATACGGACCAAAGGGAAGAAACCGTCGGGGGACCGCTTTTTACCCCAGGACGAGAAAACTGAGTCCGGGGCATTCCCTCTCGCGTTTTCTTGGGACGAGCACCGGAAGTCCTCGAGCTCAGCCCGTTTCCTTCGCTGCAAGTGCATTTCCAGTGGTTTCTGACACCGGACGAGCGTTCGCCACTCGTTGGAAGCTTCGGCCATCTTTTGGACCGTTTTGGGTCGCACCACACTTCTCCCTCCAACGAGCTCGCTTCCCGACCTATACCTCCGGAAAACGTGTCAGGGAGCATGCCAGGAGTGTGGGTTGAAGTCCTCGGAGCACGAGACCCGAAGATCGAAAGACTTATGACCAATACGGAGCAAAGGGAAGAAACCGTCGGGGGACCGCTTTTTACCCAAGGACGAGAAAACTGAGTCCGGGGCATTCTCGCTCGCGTTTTCTTGTTACGAGCACCGGAAGTCCTCGAGCTCACCCCGTTTCCTTCGCTGCAAGTGCATTTCCGGTGGTTTCTGACACCGGACGAGCGTTCGCCACTCGTTGGAAGCTTCGGCCATCTTTTGGACCGTTTTGGGTCGCACCACAGTTCTCCCTCCAACGAGCTCGCTTCCCGACCTATACCTCCGGAAAACGTGTCAGGGAGCATGCCAGGAGTGTGGGTTGAAGTCCTCGGAGCACGAGACCCGAAGATCGAAAGACTTATGACCAATACGGAGCAAAGGGAAGAAACCGTCGAGGGACCGCTTTTTACCCCAGGACGAGAAAACGGAGTCCGGGGCATTCCCGCTCGCGTTTTCTTGGGACGAGCACCCGAAGTCCTCGAGCTCAGCCCGTTTCCTTCGCTGCAAGTGCATTTCAAGTGGTTTCTGACACCGGACGAGCGTTCGCCACTCGTTGGAAGCTTCGGCCATCTTTTGGACCGTTTTGGGTCGCACCACAGTTCTCCCTCCAACGAGCTCGCTTCCCGACCTATACCTCCGGAAAACGTGTCAGGGAGCATGCCAGGAGTGTGGGTTGAAGTCCTCGGAGCACGAGACCCGAAGATCGAAAGACTTATGACCAATACGGAGCAAAGGGAAGAAACCGTCGAGGGACCGCTTTTTACCCCAGGACGAGAAAACGGAGTCCGGGGCATTCCCGCTCGCGTTTTCTTGGGACGAGCACCCGAAGTCCTCGAGCTCAGCCCGTTTCCTTCGCTGCAAGTGCATTTCCAGTGGTTTCTGACACCGGACGAGCGTTCGCCACTCGTTGGAAGCTTCGGCCATCTTTTGGACCGTTTTGGGTCGCACCACAGTTCTCCCTCCAACGAGCTCGCTTTCCGACCTATACCTCCGGAAAACGTGTCAGGGAGCATGCCAGGAGTGTGGGTTGAAGTCCTCGGAGCACGAGACCCGAAGATCGAAAGACTTATGACCAATACGGACCAAAGGGAAGAAACCGTCGGGGGACCGCTTTTTACCCCAGGACGAGAAAACTGAGTCCGGGGCATTCCCTCTCGCGTTTTCTTGGGACGAGCACCGGAAGTCCTCGAGCTCAGCCCGTTTCCTTCGCTGCAAGTGCATTTCCAGTGGTTTCTGACACCGGACGAGCGTTCGCCACTCGTTGGAAGCTTCGGCCATCTTTTGGACCGTTTTGGGTCGCACCACAGTTCTCCCTCCAACGAGCTCGCTTCCCGACCTATACCTCCGGAAAACGTGTCAGGGAGCATGCCAGGAGTGTGGGTTGAAGTCCTCGGAGCACGAGACCCGAAGATCGAAAGACTTATGACCAATACGGAGCAAAGGGAAGAAACCGTCGGGGGACCGCTTTTTACCCCAGGACGAGAAAACTGAGTCCGGGGCATTCCCTCTCGCGTTTTCTTGGGACGAGCACCGGAAGTCCTCGAGCTCAGCCCGTTTCCTTCGCTGCAAGTGCATTTCCAGTGGTTTCTGACACCGGACGAGCGTTCGCCACTCGTTGGAAGCTTCGGCCATCTTTTGGACCGTTTTGGGTCGCACCACAGTTCTCCCTCCAACGAGCTCGCTTCCCGACCTATACCTCCGGAAAACGTGTCAGGGAGCTTGCCAGGAGTGTGGGTTGAAGTCCTCGGAGCACGAGACCCGAAGATCGAAAGACTTATGACCAATACGGAGCAAAGGGAAGAAACCGTCGGGGGACCGCTTTTTACCCCAGGACGAGAAAACTGAGTCCGGGGCATTCACGCTCGCGTTTTCTTGGGACGAGCACCGGAAGTCCTCGAGCCCAGCCCGTTTCCTTCGCTGCAAGTGCATTTCCAGTGGTTTCTGACACCGGACGAGCGTTCGCCACTCGTTGGAAGCTTCGGCCATCTTTTGGACCGTTTTGGGTCGCACCACAGTTCTCCCTCCAACGAGCTCGCTTCCCGACCTATACCTCCGGAAAACGTGTCAGGGAGCATGCCAGGAGTGTGGGTTGAAGTCCTCGGAGCACGAGACCCGAAGATCGAAAGACTTATGACCAATACGGAGCAAAGGGAAGAAACCGTCGGGGGACCGCTTTTTACCCCAGGACGAGAAAACTGAGTCCGGGGCATTCCCGCTCGCGTTTTCTTGGGACGAGCACCGGAAGTCCTCGAGCCCAGCCCGTTTCCTTCGCTGCAAGTGCATTTCCAGTGGTTTCTGACACCGGACGAGCGTTCGCCACTCGTTGGAAGCTTCGGCCATCTTTTGGACCGTTTTGGGTCGCACCACAGTTCTCCCTCCAACGAGCTCGCTTCCCGACCTATACCTCCGGAAAACGTGTCAGGGAGCATGCCAGGAGTGTGGGTTGAAGTCCTCGGAGCACGAGACCCGAAGATCGAAAGACTTATGACCAATACGGAGCAAAGGGAAGAAACCGTCGGGGAACCGCTTTTTACCCCAGGACGAGAAAACTGAGTCCGGGGCATTCCCGCTCGCGTTTTCTTGGGACGAGCACCGGAAGTCCTCGAGCTCAGCCCGTTTCCTTCGCTGCAAGTGCATTTCCAGTGGTTTCTGACACCGGACGAGCGTTCGCCACTCGTTGGAAGCTTCGGCCATCTTTTGGACCGTTTTGGGTCGCACCACAGTTCTCCCTCCAACGAGCTCGCTTCCCGACCTATACCTCCGGAAAACGTGTCAGGGAGCATGCCAGGAGTGTGGGTTGAAGTCCTCGGAGCACGAGACCCGAAGATCGAAAGACTTATGACCAATACGGAGCAAAGGGAAGAAACCGTCGGGGGACCGCCTTTTACCCCAGGACGAGAAAACTGAGTCCGGGGCATTCCCGCTCGCGTTTTCTTGGGACGAGCACCGGAAGTCCTCGAGCTCAGCCCGTTTCCTTCGCTGCAAGTGCATTTCCAGTGGTTTCTGACACCGGACGAGCGTTCGCCACTCGTTGGAAGCTTCGGCCATCTTTTGGACCGTTTTGGGTCGCACCACAGTTCTCCCTCCAACGAGCTCGCTTCCCGACCTATACCTCCGGAAAACGTGTCAGGGAGCATGCCAGGAGTGTGGGTTGAAGTCCTCGGAGCACGAGACCCGAAGATCGAAAGACTTATGACCAATACGGAGCAAAGGGAAGAAACCGTCGGGGGACCGCCTTTTACCCCAGGACGAGAAAACTGAGTCCGGGGCTTTCCCGCTCGCGTTTTCTTGGGACGAGCACCGGAAGTCCTCGAGCTCAGCCCGTTTCCTTCGCTGCAAGTGCATTTCCAGTGGTTTCTGACACCGGACGAGCGTTCGCCACTCGTTGGAAGCTTCGGCCATCTTTTGGACCGTTTTGGGTCGCACCACAGTTCTCCCTCCAACGAGCTCGCTTCCCGACCTATACCTCCGGAAAACGTGTCAGGGAGCATGCCAGGAGTGTGGGTTGAAGTCCTCGGAGCACGAGACCCAAAGATCGAAAGACTTATGACCAATACGGAGCAAATGGAAGAAACCGTCGGGGGACCGCTTTTTACCCCAGGACGAGAAAACTGAGTCCGGGGCATTCCCGCTCGCGTTTTCTTGGGACGAGCACCGGAAGTCCTCGAGCTCAGCCCGTTTCCTTCGCTGCAAGTGCATTTCCAGTGGTTTCTGACACCGGACGAGCGTTCGCCACTCGTTGGAAGCTTCGGCCATCTTTTGGACCGTTTTGGGTCGCACCACAGTTCTCCCTCCAACGAGCTCGCTTCCCGACCTATACCTCCGGAAAACGTGTCAGGGAGCATGCCAGGAGTGTGGGTTGAAGTCCTCGGAGCACGAGACCCGAAGATCGAAAGACTTATGACCAATACGGAGCAAAGGGTAGAAACCGTCGGGGGACCGCTTTTTACCCCAGGACGAGAAAACTCAGTCCGTGGCATTCCCGCTCGCGTTTTCTTGGGACGAGCACCGGAAGTCCTCGAGCTCAGCCCGTTTCCTTCGCTGCAAGTGCATTTCCAGTGGTTTCTGACACCGGACGAGCGTTCGCCACTCGTTGGAAGCTTCGGCCATCTTTTGGACCGTTTTGGGTCGCACCACAGTTCTCCCTCCAACGAGCTCGCTTCCCGACCTATACCTCCGGAAAACGTGTCAGGGAGCATGCCAGGAGTGTGGGTTGAAGTCCTCGGAGCACGAGACCCGAAGATCGAAAGACTTATGACCAATACGGAGCAAAGGGAAGAAACCGTCGGGGGACCGCTTTTTACCCCAGGACGAGAAAACTGAGTCCGGGGCATTCCCGCTCGCGTTTTCTTGGGACGAGCACCGGAAGTCCTCGAGCTCAGCCCGTTTCCTTCGCTGCAAGTGCATTTCCAGTGGTTTCTGACACCGGACGAGCGTTCGCCACTCGTTGGAAGCTTCGGCCATCTTTTGGACCGTTTTGGGTCGCACCACAGTTCTCCCTCCAACGAGCTCGCTTCCCGACCTATACCTCCGGAAAACGTGTCAGGGAGCATGCCAGGAGTGTGGGTTGAAGTCCTCGGAGCACGAGACCCGAAGATCGAAAGACTTATGACCAATACGGAGCAAAGGGAAGAAACCGTCGGGGGACCGCTTTTTACCCCAGGACGAGAAAACTGAGTCCGGGGCATTCCCGCTCGCGTTTTCTTGGGACGAGCACCGGAAGTCCTCGAGCTCAGCCCGTTTCCTTCGCTGCAAGTGCATTTCCAGTGGTTTCTGACACCGGACGAGCGTTCGCCACTCGTTGGAAGCTTCGGCCATCTTTTGGACCGTTTTGGGTCGCACCACAGTTCTCCCTCCAACGAGCTCGCTTCCCGACCTATACCTCCGGAAAACGTGTCAGGGAGCATGCCAGGAGTGTGGGTTGAAGTCCTCGGAGCACGAGACCCGAAGATCGAAAGACTTATGACCAATACGGAGCAAAGGGTAGAAACCGACGAGCACCGGAAGTCCTCGAGCTCAGCCCGTTTCCTTCGCTGCAAGTGCATTTCCAGTGGTTTCTGACACCGGACGAGCGTTCGCCACTCGTTGGAAGCTTCGGCCATCTTTTGGACCGTTTTGGGTCGCAGCACAGTTCTCCCTCCAACGAGCTCGCTTCCCGACCTATACCTCCGGAAAACTTGTCAGGGAGCATGCCAGGAGTGTGGGTTGAAGTCCTCGGAGCACGAGACCCGAAGATCGAAAGACTTATGACCAATACGGAGCAAAGGGAAGAAACCGTCGGGGGACCGCTTTTTACCCCAGGACGAGAAAACTGAGTCCGGGGCATTCCCGCTCGCGTTTTCTTGGGACGAGCACCGGAAGTCCTCGAGCTCAGCCCGTTTCCTTCGCTGCAAGTGCATTTCCAGTGGTTTCTGACACCGGACGAGCGTTCGCCACTCGTTGGAAGCTTCGGCCATCTTTTGGACCGTTTTGGGTCGCACCACAGTTCTCCCTCCAACGAGCTCGCTTCCCGACCTATACCTCCGGAAAACGTGTCAGGGAGCATGCCAGGAGTGTGGGTTGAAGTCCTCGGAGCACGAGACCCGAAGATCGAAAGACTTTTGACCAATACGGAGCAAAGGGTAGAAACCGTCGGGGGACCGCTTTTTACCCCAGGACGAGAAAACTGAGTCCGGGGCATTCCCGCTCGCGTTTTCTTGGGACGAGCACGGGAAGTCCTCGAGCTCAGCCCGTTTCCTTCGCTGCAAGTGCATTTCCAGTGGTTTCTGACACCGGACGAGCGTTCGCCACTCGTTGGAAGCTTCGGCCATCTTTTGGACCGTTTTGGGTCGCACCACAGTTCTCCCTCCAACGAGCTCGCTTCCCGACCTATACCTCCGGAAAACTTGTCAGGGAGCATGCCAGGAGTGTGGGTTGAAGTCCTCGGAGCACGAGACCCGAAGATCGAAAGACTTATGACCAATACGGAGCAAAGGGAAGAAACCGTCGGGGGACCGCTTTTTACCCCAGGACGAGAAAACTGAGTCCGGGGCATTCCCGCTCGCGTTTTCTTGGGACGAGCACCGGAAGACCTCGAGCTCAGCCCGTTTCCTTCGCTGCAAGTGCATTTCCAGTGGTTTCTGACACCGGACGAGCGTTCGACACTCGTTGGAAGCTTCGGCCATCTTTTGGACCGTTTTGGGTCGCACCACAGTTCTCCCTCCAACGAGCTCGCTTCCCGACCTATACCTCCGGAAAACGTGTCAGGGAGCATGCCAGGAGTGTGGGTTGAAGTCCTCGGAGCACGAGACCCGAAGATCGAAAGACTTATGACCAATACGGAGCAAAGGGAAGAAACCGTCGGGGGACCGCTTTTTACCCCAGGACGAGAAAACGGAGTCCGGGGCATTCCCGCTCGCGTTTTCTTGGGACGAGCACCGGAAGTCCTCGAGCTCAGCCCGTTTCCTTCGCTGCAAGTGCATTTCCAGTGGTTTCTGACACCGGACGAGCGTTCGCCACTCGTTGGAAGCTTCGGCCATCTTTTAAACCGTTTTGGGTCGCACCACAGTTCTCCCTCCAACGAGCTCGCTTCCCGACCTATACCTCCAGAAAACGTGTCAGGGAGAATGCCAGGAGTGTGGGTTGAAGTCCTCGGAGCACGAGACCCGAAGATCGAAAGACTTATGACCAATACGGAGCAAAGGGAAGAAACCGTCGGGGGACCGCTTTTTACCCCAGGACGAGAAAACTGAGTCCGGGGCATTCCCGCTCGCGTTTTCTTGGGACGAGCACCGGAAGTCCTCGAGCTCAGCCCGTTTCCTTCGCTGCAAGTGCATTTCCAGTGGTTTCTGACACCGGATGAGCGTTCGCCACTCGTTGGAAGCTTCGGCCATCTTTTGGACCGTTTTGGGTCGCACCACAGTTCTCCCTCCAACGAGCTCGCTTCCCGACCTATACCTCCGGAAAACGTGTCAGGGAGCATGCCAGGAGTGTGGGTTGAAGTCCTCGGAGCACGAGACCCGAAGATCGAAAGACTTATGACCAATACGGAGCAAAGGGAAGAAACCGTCTGGGGACCGCTTTTTACCCCAGGACGAGAAAACTTAGTCCGGGGCATTCCCGCTCGCGTTTTCTTGGGACGAGCACCGAAAGTCCTCGAGCTCAGCCCGTTTCCTTCGCTGCAAGTGCATTTCCAGTGGTTTCTGACACCGGACGAGCGTTCGCCACTCGTTGGAAGCTTCGGCCATCTTTTGGACCGTTTTGGGTCGCACCACAGTTCTCCCTCCAACGAGCTCGCTTCCCGACCTATACCTCCGGAAAACGTGTCAGGGAGCATGCCAGGAGTGTGGGTTGAAGTCCTCGGAGCACGAGACCCGAAGATCGAAAGACTTATGACCAATACGGAGCAAAGGGAAGAAACCGTCGGGGGACCGCTTTTTACCCCAGGACGAGAAAACTGAGTCCGGGGCATTCCCGCTCGCGTTTTCTTGGGACGAGCACCGGAAGTCCTCGAGCTCAGCCCGTTTCCTTTGCTGCAAGTGCATTTCCAGTGGTTTCTGACACCGGACGAGCGTTCGCCACTCGTTGGAAGCTTCGGCCATCTTTTGGACCGTTTTGGGTCGCACCACAGTTCTCCCTCCAACGAGCTCGCTTCCCGACCTATACCTCCGGAAAACGTGTCAGGGAGCATGCCAGGAGTGTGGGTTGAAGTCCTTGGAGAACGAGACCCGAAGATCGAAAGACTTATGACCAATACGGAGCAAAGGGAAGAAACCATCGGGGGACCGCTTTTTACCCCAGGACGAGAAAACTTAGTCCGGGGCATTCCCGCTCGCGTTTTCTTGGGACGAGCACCGGAAGTCCTCGAGCTCAGCCCGTTTCCTTCGCTGCAAGTGCATTTCCAGTGGTTTCTGACACCGGACGAGCGTTCGCCACTCGTTGGAAGCTTCGGCCATCTTTTGGACCGTTTTGGGTCGCACCACAGTTCTCCCTCCAACGAGCTCGCTTCCCGACCTATACCTCCGGAAAACGTGTCAGGGAGCATGCCAGGAGTGTGGGTTGAAGTCCTCGGAGCACGAGACCCGAAGATCGAAAGACTTATGACCAATACGGAGCAAAGGGAAGAAACCGTCGGGGGACCGCTTTTTACCCCAGGACGAGAAAACTGAGTCCGGGGCATTCCCGCTCGCGTTTTCTTGGGACGAGCACCGGAAGTCCTCGAGCTCAGCCCGTTTCCTTCGCTGCAAGTGCATTTCCAGTGGTTTCTGACACCGGACGAGCGTTCGCCACTCGTTGGAAGCTTCGGCCATCTTTTAAACCGTTTTGGGTCGCACCACAGTTCTCCCTCCAACGAGCTCGCTTCCCGACCTATACCTCCGGAAAACGTGTCAGGGAGCATACCAGGAGTGTGGGTTGAAGTCCTCGGAGCACGAGACCCGAAGATCGAAAGACTTATGACCAATACGGAGCAAAGGGAAGAAACCGTCGGGGGACCGCTTTTTACCCCAGGACGAGAAAACTGAGTCCGGGGCATTCCCGCTCGCGTTTTCTTGGGACGAGCACCGGAAGTCCTCGAGCTCAGCCCGTTTCCTTCGCTGCAAGTGCATTTCCAGTGGTTTCTGACACCGGACGAGCGTTCGCCACTCGTTGGAAGCTTCGGCCATCTTTTGGACCGTTTTGGGTCGCACCACAGTTCTCCCTCCAACGAGCTCGCTTCCCGACCTATACCTCCGGAAAACGTGTCAGGGAGCATGCCAGGAGTGTGGGTTGAAGTCCTCGGAGCACGAGACCCGAAGATCGAAAGACTTATGACCAATACGGAGCAAAGGGAAGAAACCGTCGGGGGACCGCTTTTTACCCCAGGACGAGAAAACTGAGTCCGGGGCATTCCCGCTCGCGTTTTCTTGGGACGAGCACCGGAAGTCCTCGAGCTCAGCCCGTTTCCTTTGCTGCAAGTGCATTTCCAGTGGTTTCTGACACCGGACGAGCGTTCGCCACTCGTTGGAAGCTTCGGCCATCTTTTGGACCGTTTTGGGTCGCACCACAGTTCTCCCTCCAACGAGCTCGCTTCCCGACCTATACCTCCGGAAAACGTGTCAGGGAGCATGCCAGGAGTGTGGGTTGAAGTCCTTGGAGAACGAGACCCGAAGATCGAAAGACTTATGACCAATACGGAGCAAAGGGAAGAAACCATCGGGGGACCGCTTTTTACCCCAGGACGAGAAAACTTAGTCCGGGGCATTCCCGCTCGCGTTTTCTTGGGACGAGCACCGGAAGTCCTCGAGCTCAGCCCGTTTCCTTCGCTGCAAGTGCATTTCCAGTGGTTTCTGACACCGGACGAGCGTTCGCCACTCGTTGGAAGCTTCGGCCATCTTTTGGACCGTTTTGGGTCGCACCACAGTTCTCCCTCCAACGAGCTCGCTTCCCGACCTATACCTCCGGAAAATGTGTCAGGGAGCATGCCAGGAGTGTGGGTTGAAGTCCTCGGAGCACGAGACCCGAAGATCGAAAGACTTATGACCAATACGGAGCAAAGGGAAGAAACCGTCGGGGGACCGCTTTTTACCCCAGGACGAGAAAACTGAGTCCGGGGCATTCCCGCTCGCGTTTTCTTGGGACGAGCACCGAAAGTCCTCGAGCTCAGCCCGTTTCCTTCGCTGCAAGTGCATTTCCAGTGGTTTCTGACACCGGACGAGCGTTCGCCACTCGTTGGAAGCTTCGGCCATCTTTTAAACCGTTTTGGGTCGCACCACAGTTCTCCCTCCAACGAGCTCGCTTCCCGACCTATACCTCCGGAAAACGTGTCAGGGAGCATACCAGGAGTGTGGGTTGAAGTCCTCGGAGCACGAGACCCGAAGATCGAAAGACTTATGACCAATACGGAGCAAAGGGAAGAAACCGTCGGGGGACCGCTTTTTACCCCAGGACGAGAAAACTGAGTCCGGGGCATTCCCGCTCGCGTTTTCTTGGGACGAGCACCGGAAGTCCTCGAGCTCAGCCCGTTTCCTTCGCTGCAAGTGCATTTCCAGTGGTTTCTGACACCGGACGAGCGTTCGCCACTCGTTGGAAGCTTCGGCCATCTTTTGGACCGTTTTGGGTCGCACCACAGTTCTCCCTCCAACGAGCTCGCTTCCCGACCTATACCTCCGGAAAACGTGTCAGGGAGCATGCCAGGAGTGTGGGTTGAAGTCCTCGGAGCACGAGACCCGAAGATCGAAAGACTTATGACCAATACGGAACAAAGGGAAGAAACCGTCGGGGGACCGCTTTTTACCCCAGGACGAGAAAACTGAGTCCGGGGCATTCCCGCTCACGTTTTCTTGGGAAGAGCACCGGAAGTCCTCAAGCTCAGCCCGTTTCCTTCGCTGCAAGTGCATTTCCAGTGGTTTCTGACACCGGACGAGCGTTCGCCACTCGTTGGAAGCTTCGGCCATCTTTTGGACCGTTTTGGGTCGCACCACAGTTCTCCCTCCAACGAGCTCGCTTTCCGACCTATACCTCCGGAAAACGTGTCAGGGAGAATGCCAGGAGTGTGGGTTGAAGTCCTCGGAGCACGAGACCCGAAGATCGAAAGACTTATGACCAATACGGAGCAAAGGGAAGAAACCGTCGGGGGACCGCTTTTTACCCCAGGACGAGAAAACTGAGTCCGGGGCATTCCCGCTCGCGTTTTCTTGGGACGAGCACCGGAAGTCCTCGAGCTCAGCCCGTTTCCTTCGCTGCAAGTGCATTTCCAGTGGTTTCTGACACCGGCGAGCGTTCGCCACTCGTTGGAAGCTTCGGCCATCTTTTGGACCGTTTTGGGTCGCACCACAGTTCTCCCTCCAACGAGCTCGCTTCCCGACCTATACCTCCGGAAAACGTGTCAGGGAGCATGCCAGGAGTGTGGGTTGAAGTCCTCGGAGCACGAGACCCGAAGATCGAAAGACTTATGACCAATACGGAGCAAAGGGAAGAAACCGTCGGGGGACCGCTTTTTACCGCAGGACGAGAAAACTGAGTCCGGGGCATTCCCGCTCGCGTTTTCTTGGGACGAGCACCGGAAGTCCTCGAGCTCAGCCCGTTTCCTTCGCTGCAAGTGCATTTCCAGTGGTTTCTGACACCGGACGAGCGTTCGCCACTTGTTGGAAGCTTCGGCCATCTTTTGGACCGTTTTGGGTCGCACCACAGTTCTCCCTCCAACGAGCTCGCTTCCCGACCTATACCTCCGGAAAACGTGTCAGGGAGCATGCCAGGAGTGTGGGTTGAAGTCCTCGGAGCACGAGACCCGAAGATCGAAAGACTTATGACCAATACGGAGCAAAGGGAAGAAACCGTCGGGGGACCGCTTTTTACCCCAGGACGAGAAAACTGAGTCCGGGGCATTCCCGCTCGCGTTTTCTTGGGACGAGCACCGGAAGTCCTCGAGCTCAGCCCGTTTCCTTCGCTGCAAGTGCATTTCCAGTGGTTTCTGACACCGGACGAGCGTTCGTCACTCGTTGGAAGCTTCGGCCATCTTTTGGACCGTTTTGGGTCGCACCACAGTTCTCCCTCCAACGAGCTCGCTTCCCGACCTATACCTCCGGAAAACGTGTCAGGGAGCATGCCAGGAGTGTGGGTTGAAGTCCTCGGAGCACGAGACCCGAAGATCGAAAGACTTATGACCAATACGGAGCAAAGGGAAGAAACCGTCGGGGGACCGCTTTTTACCCCAGGACGAGAAAACTTAGTCCGGGGCATTCCCGCTCGCGTTTTCTTGGGACGAGCACCGGAAGTCCTCGAGCTCAGCCCGTTTCCTTCGCTGCAAGTGCATTTCCAGTGGTTTCTGACACCGGACGAGCGTTCGCCACTCGTTGGAAGCTTCGGCCATCTTTTGGACCGTTTTGTGTCGCACCACAGTTCTCCCTCCAACGAGCTCGCTTCCCGACCTATACCTCCAGAAAACGTGTCAGGGAGCATGCCAGGAGTGTGGGTTGAAGTCCTCGGAGCACGAGACCCGAAGATCGAAAGACTTATGACCAATACGGAGCAAAGGGAAGAAACCGTCGGGGGACCGCTTTTTACCCCAGGACGAGAAAACTGAGTCCGGGGCATTCCCGCTCGCGTTTTCTTGGGACGAGCACCGGAAGTCCTCGAGCTCAGCCCGTTTCCTTCGCTGCAAGTGCATTTCCAGTGGTTTCTGACACCGGACGAGCGTTCGCCACTCGTTGGAAGCTTCGGCCATCTTTTGGACCGTTTTGGGTCGCACCACAGTTCTCCCTCCAACGAGCTCGCTTCCCGACCTATACCTCCGGAAAACGTGTCAGGGAGCATGCCAGGAGTGTGGGTTGAAGTCCTCGGAGCACGAGACCCGAAGATCGAAAGACTTATGACCAATACGGAGCAAAGGGAAGAAACCGTCGGGGGACCGCTTTTTACCCCAGGACGAGAAAACTGAGTCCGGGGCATTCCCGCTCGCGTTTTCTTGGGACGAGCACCGGAAGTCCTCGAGCTCAGCCCGTTTCCTTCGCTGCAAGTGCATTTCCAGTGGTTTCTGACACCGGACGAGCGTTCGCCACTCGTTGGAAGCTTCGGCCATCTTTTGGACCGTTTTGGGTCGCACCACAGTTCTCCCTCCAACGAGCTCGCTTCCCGACCTATACCTCCGGAAAACGTGTCAGGGAGCATGCCAGGAGTGTGGGTTGAAGTCCTCGGAGCACGAGACCCGAAGATCGAAAGACTTATGACCAATACGGAGCAAAGGGAAGAAACCGTCGGGGGACCGCTTTTTACCCCAGGACGAGAAAACTGAGTCCGGGGCATTCCCGCTCGCGTTTTCTTGGGACGAGCACCGGAAGTCCTCGAGCTCAGCCCGTTTCCTTCGCTGCAAGTGCATTTCCAGTGGTTTCTGACACCGGACGAGCGTTCGCCACTAGTTGGAAGCTTCGGCCATCTTTTGGACCGTTTTGGGTCGCACCACAGTTCTCCCTCCAACGAGCTCGCTTCCCGACCTATACCTCCGGAAAACGTGTCAGGGAGCATGCCAGGAGTGTGGGTTAAAGTCCTCGGAGCACGAGACCCGAAGATCGAAAGACTTATGACCAATACGGAGCAAAGGGAAGAAACCGTCGGGGGACCGCTTTTTACCCCAGGACGAGAAAACTGAGTCCGGGGCATTCCCGCTCGCGTTTTCTTGGGACGAGCACCGGAAGTCCTCGAGCTCAGCCCGTTTCCTTCGCTGCAAGTGCATTTCCAGTGGTTTCTGACACGGGACGAGCGTTCGCCACTCGTTGGAAGCTTCGGCCATCTTTTGGACCGTTTTGGGTCGCACCACAGTTCTCCCTCCAACGAGCTCGCTTCCCGACCTATACCTCCGGAAAACGTGTCAGGGAGCATGCCAGGAGTGTGGGTTGAAGTCCTCGGAGCACGAGACCCGAAGATCGAAAGACTTATGACCAATACGGAGCAAAGGGAAGAAACCGTCGGGGGACCGCTTTTTACCCCAGGACGAGAAAACTGAGTCCGGGGCATTCCCGCTCGCGTTTTCTGGGGACGAGCACCGGAAGTCCTCGAGCTCAGCCCGTTTCCCTCGCTGCAAGTGCATTTCCAGTGGTTTCTGACACCGGACGAGCGTTCGCCACTCGTTGGAAGCTTCGGCCATCTTTTGGACCGTTTTGGGTCGCACCACAGTTCTCCCTCCAACGAGCTCGCTTCCCGACCTATACCTCCGGAAAACGTGTCAGGGAGCATGCCAGGAGTGTGGGTTGAAGTCCTCGGAGCACGAGACCCGAAGATCGAAAGACTTATGACCAATACGGAGCAAAGGGAAGAAACCGTCGGGGGACCGCTTTTTACCCCAGGACGAGAAAACTGAGTCCGGGGCATTCCCGCTCGCGTTTTCTTGGGACGAGCACCGGAAGTCCTCGAGCTCTGCCCGTTTCCTTCGCTGCAAGTGCATTTCCAGTGGTTTCTGACACCGGACGAGCGTTCGCCACTCGTTGGAAGCTTCGGCCATCTTTTGGACCGTTTTGGGTCGCACCACAGTTCTCCCTCCAACGAGCTCGCTTCCCGACCTATACCTCCGGAAAACGTGTCAGGGAGCATGCCAGGAGTGTGGGTTAAAGTCCTCGGAGCACGAGACCCGAAGATCGAAAGACTTATGACCAATACGGAGCAAAGGGAAGAAACCGTCGGGGGACCGCTTTTTACCCCAGGACGAGAAAACTGAGTCCGGGGCATTCCCGCTCGCGTTTTCTTGGGACGAGCACCGGAAGTCCTCGAGCTCAGCCCGTTTCCTTCGCTGCAAGTGCATTTCCAGTGGTTTCTGACACCGGACGAGCGTTCGCCACTCGTTGGAAGCTTCGGCCATCTTTTGGACCGTTTTGGGTCGCACCACAGTTCTCCCTCCAACGAGCTCGCTTCCCGACCTATACCTCCGGAAAACGTGTCAGGGAGCATGCCAGGAGTGTGGGTTGAAGTCCTCGGAGCACGAGACCCGAAGATCGAAAGACTTATGACCAATACGGAGCAAAGGGAAGAAACCGTCGGGGGACCGCTTTTTACCCCAGGACGAGAAAACTGAGTCCGGGGCATTCCCGCTCGCGTTTTCTTGGGACGAGCACCAGACGTCCTCGAGCTCAGCCCGTTTCCTTCGCTGCAAGTGCATTTCCAGTGGTTTCTGACACCGGACGAGCGTTCGCCACTCGTTGGAAGCTTCGGCCATCTTTTGGACCGTTTTGGGTCGCACCACAGTTCTCCCTCCAACGAGCTCGCTTCCCGACCTATACCTCCGGAAAACGTGTCAGGGAGCATGCCAGGAGTGTGGGTTGAAGTCCTCGGAGCACGAGACCCGAAGATCGAAAGACTTATGACCAATACGGAGCAAAGGGAAGAAACCGTCGGGGGACCGCTTTTTACCCCAGGACGAGAAAACTCAGTCCGGGGCATTCCCGCTCGCGTTTTCTTGGGACGAGCATCGGAAGTCCTCGAGCTCAGCCCGTTTCCTTCGCTGCAAGTGCATTTCCAGTGGTTTCTGACACCGGACGAGCGTTCGCCACTCGTTGGAAGCTTCGGCCATCTTTTGGACCGTTTTGGGTCGCACCACAGTTCTCCCTCCAACGAGCTCGCTTCCCGACCTATACCTCCGGAAAACGTGTCAGGGAGCATGCCAGGAGTGTGGGTTGAAGTCCTCGGAGCACGAGACCCGAAGATCGAAAGACTTATGACCAATACGGAGCAAAGGGAAGAAACCGTCGGGGGACCGCTTTTTAACCCAGGACGAGAAAACTGAGTCCGGGGCATTCCCGCTCGCGTTTTCTTGGGACGAGCACCGGAAGTCCTCGAGCTCAGCCCGTTTCCTTCGCTGCAAGTGCATTTCCAGTGGTTTCTGACACCGGACGAGCGTTCGCCACTCGTTGGAAGCTTCGGCCATCTTTTAGACCGTTTTGGGTCGCACCACAGTTCTCCCTCCAACGAGCTCGCTTCCCGACCTATACCTCCGGAAAACGTGTCAGGGAGCATGCCAGGAGTGTGGGTTGAAGTCCTCGGAGCACGAGACCCAAAGATCGAAAGACTTATGACCAATACGGAGCAAAGGGAAGAAACCGTCAGGGGACCGCTTTTTACCCCAGGACGAGAAAACTGAGTCCGGGGCATTCCCGCTCGCGTTTTCTTGGGACGAGCACCGGAAGTCCTCGAGCTCAGCCCGTTTCCTTCGCTGCAAGTGCATTTCCAGTGGTTTCTGACACCGGACGAGCGTTCGCCACTCGTTGGAAGCTTCGGCCATCTTTTGGACCGTTTTGGGTCGCACCACAGTTCTCCCTCCAACGAGCTCGCTTCCCGACCTATACCTCCGGAAAACGTGTCAGGGAGCATGCCAGGAGTGTGGGTTGAAGTCCTCGGAGCACGAGACCCGAAGGTCGAAAGACTTATGACCAATACGGAGCAAAGGGAAGAAACCGTCGGGGGACCGCTTTTTACCCCAGGACGAGAAAACTGAGTCCGGGGCATTCCCGCTCGCGTTTTCTTGGGACGAGCACCGGAAGTCCTCGAGCTCAGCCCGTTTCCTTCGCTGCAAGTGCATTTCCAGTGGTTTCTGACACCGGACGAGCGTTCGCCACTCGTTGGAAGCTTCGGCCATCTTTTGGACCGTTTTGGATCGCACCACAGTTCTCCCTCCAACGAGCTCGCTTCCCGACCTATACCTCCGGAAAACGTGTTAGGGAGCATGCTAGGAGTGTGGGTTGAAGTCCTCGGAGCACGAGACCCGAAGATCGAAAGACTTATGACCAATACGGAGCAAAGGGAAGAAACCGTCGGGGGACCGCTTTTTACCCCAGGACGAGAAAACTGAGTCCGGGGCATTCCCGCTCGCGTTTTCTTGGGACGAGCACCGGAAGTCCTCGAGCTCAGCCCGTTTCCTTCGCTGCAAGTGCATTTCCAGTGGTTTCTGACACCGGACGAGCGTTCGCCACTCGTTGGAAGCTTCGGCCATCTTTTGGACCGTTTTGGGTCGCACCACAGTTCTCCCTCCAACGAGCTCGCTTCCCGACCTATACCTCCGGAAAACGTGTCAGGGAGCATGCCAGGAGTGTGGGTTGAAGTCCTCGGAGCACGAGACCCGAAGATCGAAAGACTTATGACCAATACGGAGCAAAGGGAAGAAACCGTTGGGGGACCGCTTTTTACCCCAGGACGAGAAAACTGAGTCCGGGGCATTCCCGCTCGCGTTTTCTTGGGACGAGCACCGGAAGTCCTCGAGCTCAGCCCGTTTCCTTCGCTGCAAGTGCATTTCCAGTGGTTTCAGACACCGGACGAGCGTTCGCCACTCGTTGGAAGCTTCGGCCATCTTTTGGACCGTTTTGGGTCGCACCACAGTTCTCCCTCCAACGAGCTCGCTTCCCGACCTATACCTTCGGAAAACGTGTCAGGGAGCATGCCAGGAGTGTGGGTTGAAGTCCTCGGAGCACGAGACCCGAAGATCGAAAGACTTATGACCAATACGGAGCAAAGGGAAGAAACCGTCGGGGGACCGCTTTTTACCCCAGGACGAGAAAACTGAGTCCGGGGCATTCCCGCTCGCGTTTTCTTGGGACGAGCACCGGAAGTCCTCGAGCTCAGCCCGTTTCCTTCGCTGCAAGTGCATTTCCAGTGGTTTCTGACACCGGACGAGCGTTCGACACTCGTTGGAAGCTTCGGCCATCTTTTGGACCGTTTTGGGTCGCACCACAGTTCTCCCTCCAACGAGCTCGCTTCCCGACCTATACCTCCGGAAAACGTGTCAGGGAGCATGCCAGGAGTGTGGGTTGAAGTCCTCGGAGCACGAGACCCGAAGATCGAAAGACTTATGACCAATACGGAGCAAAGGGAAGAAACCGTCGGGGGACCGCTTTTTACCCCAGGACGAGAAAACTGAGTCCGGGGCATTCCCGCTCACGTTTTCTTGGGACGAGCACCGGAAGTCCTCGAGCTCAGCCCGTTTCCTTCGCTGCAAGTGCATTTCCAGTGGTTTCTGACACCGGACGAGCGTTCGCCACTCGTTGGAAGCTTCGGCCATCTTTTGGACCGTTTTGGGTCGCACCACAGTTCTCCCTCCAACGAGCTCGCTTCCCGACCTATACCTCCGGAAAACGTGTCAGGGAGCATGCCAGGAGTGTGGGTTGAAGTCCTCGGAGCACGAGACCCGAAGATCGAAAGACTTATGACCAATACGGAGCAAAGGGAAGAAACCGTCGGGGGACCGCTTTTTACCCCAGGACGAGAAAACTGAGTCCGGGGCATTCCCGCTCGCGTTTTCTTGGGACGAGCACCAGACGTCCTCGAGCTCAGCCCGTTTCCTTCGCTGCAAGTGCATTTCCAGTGGTTTCTGACACCGGACGAGCGTTCGCCACTCGTTGGAAGCTTCGGCCATCTTTTGGACCGTTTTGGGTCGCACCACAGTTCTCCCTCCAACGAGCTCGCTTCCCGACCTATACCTCCGGAAAACGTGTCAGGGAGCATGCCAGGAGTGTGGGTTGAAGTCCTCGGAGCACGAGACCCGAAGATCGAAAGACTTATGACCAATACGGAGCAAAGGGAAGAAACCGTCGGGGGACCGCTTTTTACCCCAGGACGAGAAAACTCAGTCCGGGGCATTCCCGCTCGCGTTTTCTTGGGACGAGCATCGGAAGTCCTCGAGCTCAGCCCGTTTCCTTCGCTGCAAGTGCATTTCCAGTGGTTTCTGACACCGGACGAGCGTTCGCCACTCGTTGGAAGCTTCGGCCATCTTTTGGACCGTTTTGGGTCGCACCACAGTTCTCCCTCCAACGAGCTCGCTTCCCGACCTATACCTCCGGAAAACGTGTCAGGGAGCATGCCAGGAGTGTGGGTTGAAGTCCTCGGAGCACGAGACCCGAAGATCGAAAGACTTATGACCAATACGGAGCAAAGGGAAGAAACCGTCGGGGGACCGCTTTTTAACCCAGGACGAGAAAACTGAGTCCGGGGCATTCCCGCTCGCGTTTTCTTGGGACGAGCACCGGAAGTCCTCGAGCTCAGCCCGTTTCCTTCGCTGCAAGTGCATTTCCAGTGGTTTCTGACACCGGACGAGCGTTCGCCACTCGTTGGAAGCTTCGGCCATCTTTTAGACCGTTTTGGGTCGCACCACAGTTCTCCCTCCAACGAGCTCGCTTCCCGACCTATACCTCCGGAAAACGTGTCAGGGAGCATGCCAGGAGTGTGGGTTGAAGTCCTCGGAGCACGAGACCCAAAGATCGAAAGACTTATGACCAATACGGAGCAAAGGGAAGAAACCGTCAGGGGACCGCTTTTTACCCCAGGACGAGAAAACTGAGTCCGGGGCATTCCCGCTCGCGTTTTCTTGGGACGAGCACCGGAAGTCCTCGAGCTCAGCCCGTTTCCTTCGCTGCAAGTGCATTTCCAGTGGTTTCTGACACCGGACGAGCGTTCGCCACTCGTTGGAAGCTTCGGCCATCTTTTGGACCGTTTTGGGTCGCACCACAGTTCTCCCTCCAACGAGCTCGCTTCCCGACCTATACCTCCGGAAAACGTGTCAGGGAGCATGCCAGGAGTGTGGGTTGAAGTCCTCGGAGCACGAGACCCGAAGGTCGAAAGACTTATGACCAATACGGAGCAAAGGGAAGAAACCGTCGGGGGACCGCTTTTTACCCCAGGACGAGAAAACTGAGTCCGGGGCATTCCCGCTCGCGTTTTCTTGGGACGAGCACCGGAAGTCCTCGAGCTCAGCCCGTTTCCTTCGCTGCAAGTGCATTTCCAGTGGTTTCTGACACCGGACGAGCGTTCGCCACTCGTTGGAAGCTTCGGCCATCTTTTGGACCGTTTTGGATCGCACCACAGTTCTCCCTCCAACGAGCTCGCTTCCCGACCTATACCTCCGGAAAACGTGTTAGGGAGCATGCTAGGAGTGTGGGTTGAAGTCCTCGGAGCACGAGACCCGAAGATCGAAAGACTTATGACCAATACGGAGCAAAGGGAAGAAACCGTCGGGGGACCGCTTTTTACCCCAGGACGAGAAAACTGAGTCCGGGGCATTCCCGCTCGCGTTTTCTTGGGACGAGCACCGGAAGTCCTCGAGCTCAGCCCGTTTCCTTCGCTGCAAGTGCATTTCCAGTGGTTTCTGACACCGGACGAGCGTTCGCCACTCGTTGGAAGCTTCGGCCATCTTTTGGACCGTTTTGGGTCGCACCACAGTTCTCCCTCCAACGAGCTCGCTTCCCGACCTATACCTCCGGAAAACGTGTCAGGGAGCATGCCAGGAGTGTGGGATGAAGTCCTCGGAGCACGAGACCCGAAGATCGAAAGACTTATGACCAATACGGAGCAAAGGGAAGAAACCGTCGGGGGACCGCTTTTTACCCCAGGACGAGAAAACTGAGTCCGGGGCATTCCCGCTCGCGTTTTCTTGGGACGAGCACCGGAAGTCCTCGAGCTCAGCCCGTTTCCTTCGCTGCAAGTGCATTTCCAGTGGTTTCTGACACCGGACGAGCGTTCGCCACTCGTTGGAAGCTTTTGCCATCTTTTGGACCGTTTTGGGTCGCACCACAGTTCTCCCTCCAACGAGCTCGCTTCCCGACCTATACCTCCGGAAAACGTGTCAGGGAGAATGCCAGGAGTGTGGGTTGAAGTCCTCGGAGCACGAGACCCGAAGATCGAAAGACTTATGACCAATACGGAGCAAAGGGAAGAAACCGTCGGGGGACCGCTATTTACCCCAGGACGAGAAAACTGAGTCCGGGGCATTCCCGCTCGCGTTTTCTTGGGACGAGCACCGGAAGTCCTCGAGCTCAGCCCGTTTCCTTCGCTGCAAGTGCATTTCCAGTGGTTTCTGACACCGGACGAGCGTTCGCCACTCGTTGGAAGCTTCGGCCATCTTTTGGACCGTTTTGGGTCGCACCACAGTTCTCCCTCCAACGAGCTCGCTTCCCGACCTATACCTCCGGAAAACGTGTCAGGGAGCATGCCAGGAGTGTGGGTTGAAGTCCTCGGAGCACGAGACCCGAAGATCGAAAGACTTATGACCAATACGGAGCAAAGGGAAGAAACCGTTGGGGGACCGCTTTTTACCCCAGGACGAGAAAACTGAGTCCGGGGCATTCCCGCTCGCGTTTTCTTGGGACGAGCACCGGAAGTCCTCGAGCTCAGCCCGTTTCCTTCGCTGCAAGTGCATTTCCAGTGGTTTCAGACACCGGACGAGCGTTCGCCACTCGTTGGAAGCTTCGGCCATCTTTTGGACCGTTTTGGGTCGCACCACAGTTCTCCCTCCAACGAGCTCGCTTCCCGACCTATACCTTCGGAAAACGTGTCAGGGAGCATGCCAGGAGTGTGGGTTGAAGTCCTCGGAGCACGAGACCCGAAGATCGAAAGACTTATGACCAATACGGAGCAAAGGGAAGAAACCGTCGGGGGACCGCTTTTTACCCCAGGACGAGAAAACTGAGTCCGGGGCATTCCCGCTCGCGTTTTCTTGGGACGAGCACCGGAAGTCCTCGAGCTCAGCCCGTTTCCTTCGCTGCAAGTGCATTTCCAGTGGTTTCTGACACCGGACGAGCGTTCGACACTCGTTGGAAGCTTCGGCCATCTTTTGGACCGTTTTGGGTCGCACCACAGTTCTCCCTCCAACGAGCTCGCTTCCCGACCTATACCTCCGGAAAACGTGTCAGGGAGCATGCCAGGAGTGTGGGTTGAAGTCCTCGGAGCACGAGACCCGAAGATCGAAAGACTTATGACCAATACGGAGCAAAGGGAAGAAACCGTCGGGGGACCGCTTTTTACCCCAGGACGAGAAAACTGAGTCCGGGGCATTCCCGCTCACGTTTTCTTGGGACGAGCACCGGAAGTCCTCGAGCTCAGCCCGTTTCCTTCGCTGCAAGTGCATTTCCAGTGGTTTCTGACACCGGACGAGCGTTCGCCACTCGTTGGAAGCTTCGGCCATCTTTTGGACCGTTTTGGGTCGCACCACAGTTCTCCCTCCAACGAGCTCGCTTCCCGACCTATACCTCCGGAAAACGTGTCAGGGAGCATGCCAGGAGTGTGGGTTGAAGTCCTCGGAGCACGAGACCCGAAGATCGAAAGACTTATGACCAATACGGAGCAAAGGGAAGAAACCGTCGGGGGACCGCTTTTTACCCCAGGACGAGAAAACTGAGTCCGGGGCATTCCCGCTCGCGTTTTCTTGGGACGAGCACCGGAAGTCCTCGAGCTCAGCCCGTTTCCTTCGCTGCAAGTGCATTTCCAGTGGTTTCAGACACCGGACGAGCGTTCGCCACTCGTTGGAAGCTTCGGCCATCTTTTGGACCGTTTTGGGTCGCACCACAGTTCTCCCTCCAACGAGCTCGCTTCCCGACCTATACCTTCAGAAAACGTGTCAGGGAGCATGCCAGGAGTGTGGGTTGAAGTCCTCGGAGCACGAGACCCGAAGATCGAAAGACTTATGACCAATACGGAGCAAAGGGAAGAAACCGTCGGGGGACCGCTTTTTACCCCAGGACGAGAAAACTGAGTCCGGGGCATTCCCGCTCGCGTTTTCTTGGGACGAGCACCGGAAGTCCTCGAGCTCAGCCCGTTTCCTTCGCTGCAAGTGCATTTCCAGTGGTTTCTGACACCGGACGAGCGTTCGACACTCGTTGGAAGCTTCGGCCATCTTTTGGACCGTTTTGGGTCGCACCACAGTTCTCCCTCCAACGAGCTCGCTTCCCGACCTATACCTCCGGAAAACGTGTCAGGGAGCATGCCAGGAGTGTGGGTTGAAGTCCTCGGAGCACGAGACCCGAAGATCGAAAGACTTATGACCAATACGGAGCAAAGGGAAGAAACCGTCGGGGGACCGCTGTTTACCCCAGGACGAGAAAACTGAGTCCGGGGCATTCCCGCTCGCGTTTTCTTGGGACGAGCACCGGAAGTCCTCGAGCTCAGCCCGTTTCCTTCGCTGCAAGTGCATTTCCAGTGGTTTCTGACACCGGACGAGCGTTCGCCACTCGTTGGAAGCTTCGGCCATCTTTTGGACCGTTTTGGGTCGCACCACAGTTCTCCCTCCAACGAGCTCGCTTCCCGACCTATACCTCCGGAAAACGTGTCAGGGAGCATGCCAGGAGTGTGGGTTGAAGTCCTCGGAGCACGAGACCCGAAGATCGAAAGACTTATGACCAATACGGAGCAAAGGGAAGAAACCGTCGGGGGACCGCTTTTTACCCCAGGACGAGAAAACTGAGTCCGGGGCATTCCCGCTCGCGTTTTCTTGGGACGAGCACCGGAAGTCCTCGAGCTCAGCCCGTTTCCTTCGCTGCAAGTGCATTTCCAGTGGTTTCAGACACCGGACGAGCGTTCGCCACTCGTTGGAAGCTTCGGCCATCTTTTGGACCGTTTTGGGTCGCACCACAGTTCTCCCTCCAACGAGCTCGCTTCCCGACCTATACCTTCGGAAAACGTGTCAGGGAGCATGCCAGGAGTGTGGGTTGAAGTCCTCGGAGCACGAGACCCGAAGATCGAAAGACTTATGACCAATACGGAGCAAAGGGAAGAAACCGTCGGGGGACCGCTTTTTACCCCAGGACGAGAAAACTGAGTCCGGGGCCTTCCCGCTCGCGTTTTCTTTGGACGAGCACCGGAAGTCCTCGAGCTCAGCCCGTTTCCTTCGCTGCAAGTGCATTTCCAGTGGTTTCTGACACCGGACGAGCGTTCGACACTCGTTGGAAGCTTCGGCCATCTTTTGGACCGTTTTGGGTCGCACCACAGTTCTCCCTCCAACGAGCTCGCTTCCCGACCTATACCTCCGGAAAACGTGTCAGGGAGCATGCCAGGAGTGTGGGTTGAAGTCCTCGGAGCACGAGACCCGAAGATCGAAAGACTTATGACCAATACGGAGCAAGGGAAGAAACCGTCGGGGGACCGCTTTTTACCCCAGGACGAGAAAACTGAGTCCGGGGCATTCCCGCTCGCGTTTTCTTGGGACGAGCACCGGAAGTCCTCGAGCTCAGCCCGTTTCCTTCGCTGCAAGTGCATTTCCAGTGGTTTCTGACACCGGACGAGCGTTCGCCACTCGTTGGAAGCTTCGGCCATCTTTTGGACCGTTTTGGGTCGCACCACAGTTCTCCCTCCAACGAGCTCGCTTCCCGACCTATACCTTCGGAAAACGTGTCAGGGAGCATGCCAGGAGTGTGGGTTGAAGTCCTCGGAGCACGAGACCCGAAGATCGAAAGACTTATGACCAATACGGAGCAAAGGGAAGAAACCGTCGGGGGACCGCTTTTTACCCCAGGACGAGAAAACTGAGTCCGGGGCATTCCCGCTCGCGTTTTCTTGGGACGAGCACCGGAAGTCCTCGAGCTCAGCCCGTTTCCTTCGCTGCAAGTGCATTTCCAGTGGTTTCAGACACCGGACGAGCGTTCGCCACTCGTTGGAAGCTTCGGCCATCTTTTGGACCGTTTTGGGTCGCACCACAGTTCTCCCTCCAACGAGCTCGCTTCCCGACCTATACCTTCGGAAAACGTGTCAGGGAGCATGCCAGGAGTGTGGGTTGAAGTCCTCGGAGCACGAGACCCGAAGATCGAAAGACTTATGACCAATACGGAGCAAAGGGAAGAAACCGTCGGGGGACCGCTTTTTACCCCAGGACGAGAAAACTGAGTCCGGGGCCTTCCCGCTCGCGTTTTCTTGGGACGAGCACCGGAAGTCCTCGAGCTCAGCCCGTTTCCTTCGCTGCAAGTGCATTTCCAGTGGTTTCTGACACCGGACGAGCGTTCGACACTCGTTGGAAGCTTCGGCCATCTTTTGGACCGTTTTGGGTCGCACCACAGTTCTCCCTCCAACGAGCTCGCTTCCCGACCTATACCTCCGGAAAACGTGTCAGGGAGCATGCCAGGAGTGTGGGTTGAAGTCCTCGGAGCACGAGACCCGAAGATCGAAAGACTTATGACCAATACGGAGCAAAGGGAAGAAACCGTCGGGGGACCGCTTTTTACCCCAGGACGAGAAAACTGAGTCCGGGGCATTCCCGCTCGCGTTTTCTTGGGACGAGCACCGGAAGTCCTCGAGCTCAGCCCGTTTCCTTCGCTGCAAGTGCATTTCCAGTGGTTTCTGACACCGGACGAGCGTTCGCCACTCGTTGGAAGCTTCGGCCATCTTTTGGACCGTTTTGGGTCGCACCACAGTTCTCCCTCCAACGAGCTCGCTTCCCGACCTATACCTTCGGAAAACGTGTCAGGGAGCATGCCAGGAGTGTGGGTTGAAGTCCTCGGAGCACGAGACCCGAAGATCGAAAGACTTATGACCAATACGGAGCAAAGGGAAGAAACCGTCGGGGGACCGCTTTTTACCCC
This sequence comes from Cucumis melo, assembly GCF_025177605.1. Taxonomy (NCBI): domain Eukaryota; kingdom Viridiplantae; phylum Streptophyta; class Magnoliopsida; order Cucurbitales; family Cucurbitaceae; genus Cucumis; species Cucumis melo. The sequence goes on along the minus strand of NW_026123732.1, from coordinate 48,895 downwards.
AGGACGAGAAAACTGAGTCCGGGGCATTCCCGCTCGCGTTTTCTTGGGACGAGCACCGGAAGTCCTCGAGCTCAGCCCGTTTCCTTCGCTGCAAGTGCATTTCCAGTGGTTTCTGACACCGGACGAGCGTTCGCCACTCGTTGGAAGCTTCGGCCATCTTTTGGACCGTTTTGGGTCGCACCACAGTTCTCCCTCCAACGAGCTCGCTTCCCGACCTATACCTCCGGAAAACGTGTCAGGGAGCATGCCAGGAGTGTGGGTTGAAGTCCTCGGAGCACGAGACCCGAAGATCGAAAGACTTATGACCAATACGGAGCAAAGGGAAGAAACCGTCGGGGGACTGCTTTTTACCCCAGGACGAGAAAACTGAGTCCGGGGCATTCCCGCTCGCGTTTTCTTGGGACGAGCACCGGAAGTCCTCGAGCTCAGCCCGTTTCCTTCGCTGCAAGTGCATTTCCAGTGGTTTCTGACACCGGACGAGCGTTCGCCACTCGTTGGAAGCTTCGGCCATCTTTTGGACCGTTTTGGGTCGCACCACAGTTCTCCCTCCAACGAGCTCGCTTCCCGACCTATACCTCCGGAAAACGTGTCAGGGAGCATGCCAGGAGTGTGGGTTGAAGTCCTCGGAGCACGAGACCCGAAGGTCGAAAGACTTATGACCAATACGGAGCAAAGGGAAGAAACCGTCGGGGGACCGCTTTTTACCCCAGGACGAGAAAACTGAGTCCGGGGCATTCCCGCTCGCGTTTTCTTGGGACGAGCACCGGAAGTCCTCGGAGGACGAGACCCGAAGGTCGAAAGACTTATGACCAATACGGAGCAAAGGGAAGAAACTGTCGGGGGACCGCTTTTTACCCCAGGACGAGAAAACTGAGTCCGGGGCATTCCCGCTCGCGTTTTCTTGGGACGAGCACCGGAAGTCCTCGAGCTCAGCCCGTTTCCTTCGCTGCAAGTGTATTTCCAGTGGTTTCTGACACCGGACGAGCGTTCGCCACTCGTTGGAAGCTTCGGCCATCTTTTGGACCGTTTTGGGACGCACCACAGTTCTCCCTCCAACGAGCTCGCTTCCCGACCTATACCTCCGGAAAACGTGTCAGGGAGCATGCCAGGAGTGTGGGTTGAAGTCCTCGGAGCACGAGACCCGAAGATCGAAAGACTTATGACCAATACGGAGCAAAGGGAAGAAACCGTCGGGGGACCGCTTTTTACCCCAGGACGAGAAAACTGAGTCCGGGGCATTCCCGCTCGCGTTTTCTCGGGACGAGCACCGGAAGTCCTCGAGCTCAGCCCGTTTCCTTCGCTGCAAGTGCATTTCCAGTGGTTTCTGACACCGGACGAGCGTTCGCCACTCGTTGGAAGCTTCGGCCATCTTTTGGACCGTTTTGGGTCGCACCACAGTTCTCCCTCCAACGAGCTCGCTTCCCGACCTATACCTCCGGAAAACGTGTCAGGGAGCATGCCAGGAGTGTGGGTTGAAGTCCTCGGAGCACGAGACCCGAAGATCGAAAGACTTATGACCAATACGGAGCAAAGGGAAGAAACCGTCGGGGGACCGCTTTTTACCCCAGGACGAGAAAACTGAGTCCGGGGCATTCCCGCTCGCGTTTTCTTGGGACGAGCACCGGAAGTCCTCGAGCTCAGCCCGTTTCCTTCGCTGCAAGTGCATTTCCAGTGGTTTCTGACACCGGACGAGCGTTCGCCACTCGTTGGAAGCTTCGGCCATCTTTTGGACCGTTTTGGGTCGCACCACAGTTCTCCCTCCAACGAGCTCGCTTCCCGACCTATACCTCCGGAAAACGTGTCAGGGAGCATGCCAGGAGTGTGGGTTGAAGTCCTCGGAGGACGAGACCCGAAGGTCGAAAGACTTATGACCAATACGGAGCAAAGGGAAGAAACTGTCGGGGGACCGCTTTTTACCCCAGGACGAGAAAACTGAGTCCGGGGCATTCCCGCTCGCGTTTTCTTGGGACGAGCACCGGAAGTCCTCGAGCTCAGCCCGTTTCCTTCGCTGCAAGTGCATTTCCAGTGGTTTCTGACACCGGACGAGCGTTCGCCACTCGTTGGAAGCTTCGGCCATCTTTTGGACCGTTTTGGGTCGCACCACAGTTCTCCCTCCAACGAGCTCGCTTCCCGACCTATACCTCCGGAAAACGTGTCAGGGAGCATGCCAGGAGTGTGGGTTGAAGTCCTCGGAGCACGAGACCCGAAGATCGAAAGACTTATGATTAATACGGAGCAAAGGGAAGAAACCGTCGGGGGACCGCTTTTTACCCCAGGACGAGAAAACTGAGTCCGGGGCATTCCCGCTCGCATTTTCTTGGGACGAGCACCGGAAGTCCTCGAGCTCAGCCCGTTTCCTTCGCTGCAAGTGCATTTCCAGTGGTTTCTGACACCGGACGAGCGTTCGCCACTCGTTGGAAGCTTCGGCCATCTTTTGGACCGTTTTGGGTCGCACCACAGTTCTCCCTCCAACGAGCTCGCTTCCCGACCTATACCTCCGGAAAACGTGTCAGGGAGCATGCCAGGAGTGTGGGTTGAAGTCCTCGGAGCACGAGACCCGAAGATCGAAAGACTTATGACCAATACGGAGCAAAGGGAAGAAACCGTCGAGGGACCGCTTTTTACCCCAGGACGAGAAAACTGAGTCCGGGGCATTCCCGCTCGCATTTTCTTGGGACGAGCACCGGAAGTCCTCGAGCTCAGCCCGTTTCCTTCGCTGCAAGTGCATTTCCAGTGGTTTCTGACACCGGACGAGCGTTCGCCACTCGTTGGAAGCTTCGGCCATCTTTTGGACCGTTTTGGGTCGCACCACAGTTCTCCCTCCAACGAGCTCGCTTCCCGACCTATACCTCCGGAAAACGTGTCAGGGAGCATGCCAGGAGTGTGGGTTGAAGTCCTCGGAGCACGAGACCCGAAGATCGAAAGACTTATGACCAATACGAAGCAAAGGGAAGAAACCGTCGGGGGACCGCTTTTTACCCCAGGACGAGAAAACTGAGTCCGGGGCATTCCCGCTCGCGTTTTCTTGGGACGAGCACCGGAAGTCCTCGAGCTCAGCCCGTTTCCTTCGCTGCAAGTGCATTTCCAGTGGTTTCTGACACCGGACGAGCGTTCGCCACTCGTTGGAAGCTTCGGCCATCTTTTGGACCGTTTTGGGTCGCACCACAGTTCTCCCTCCAACGAGCTCGCTTCCCGACCTATACCTCCTGAAAACGTGTCAGGGAGCATGCCAGGAGTGTGGGTTGAAGTCCTCGGAGCACGAGACCCGAAGATCGAAAGACTTATGACCAATACGGAGCAAAGGGAAGAAACCGTCGGGGGACCGCTTTTTACCCCAGGACGAGAAAACTGAGTCCGGGGCATTCCCGCTCGCGTTTTCTTGGGACGAGCACCGGAAGTCCTCGAGCTCAGCCCGTTTCCTTCGCTGCAAGTGCATTTCCAGTGGTTTCTGACACCGGACGAGCGTTCGCCACTCGTTGGAAGCTTCGGCCATCTTTTGGACCGTTTTGGGTCGCACCACAGTTCTCCCTCCAACGAGCTCGCTTCCCGACCTATACCTCCGGAAAACGTGTCAGGGAGCATGCCAGGAGTGTGGGTTGAAGTCCTCGGAGCACGAGACCCGAAGGTCGAAAGACTTATGACCAATACGGAGCAAAGGGAAGAAACCGTCGGGGGACCGCTTTTTACCTCAGGACGAGAAAACTGAGTCCGGGGCATTCCCGCTCGCGTTTTCTTGGGACGAGCACCGGAAGTCCTCGAGCTCAGCCCGTTTCCTTCGCTGCAAGTGCATTTCCAGTGGTTTCTGACACCGGACGAGCGTCGCCACTCGTTGGAAGCTTCGGCCATCTTTTGGACCGTTTTGGGTCGCTCCACAGTTCTCCCTCCAACGAGCTCGCTTCCCGACCTATACCTCCCGAAAACGTGTCAGGGAGCGTGCCAGGAGTGTGGGTTGAAGTCCTCGGAGCACGAGACCCGAAGATCGAAAGACTTATGACCAATACGGAGCAAAGGGAAGAAACCGTCGGGGGACCGCTTTTTACCCCAGAACGAGAAAACTGAGTCCGGGGCATTCCCGCTCGCGTTTTCTTGGGACGAGCACCGGAAGTCCTCGAGCTCAGCCCGTTTCCTTCGCTGCAAGTGCATTTCCAGTGGTTTCTGACACCGGACGAGCGTTCGCCACTCGTTGGAAGCTTCGGCCATCTTTTGGACCGTTTTGGGACGCACCACAGCTCTCCCTCCAACGAGCTCGCTTCCCGACCTATACCTCCGGAAAACGTGTCAGGGAGCATGCCAGGAGTGTGGGTTGAAGTCCTCGGAGCACGAGACCCGAAGATCGAAAGACTTATGACCAATACGGAGCAAAGGGAAGAAACCGTCGGGGGACCGCTTTTTACCCCAGGACGAGAAAACTGAGTCCGGGGCATTCCCGCTCGCGTTTTCTTGGGACGAGCACCGGAAGCCTCGAGCTCAGCCCGTTTCCTTCGCTGCAAGTGCATTTCCAGTGGTTTCTGACACCGGACGAGCGTTCGCCACTCGTTGGAAGCTTCGGCCATCTTTTGGACCGTTTTGGGTCGCACCACAGTTCTCCCTCCAACGAGCTCGCTTCCCGACCTATACCTTCGGAAAACGTGTCAGGGAGCATGCCAGGAGTGTGGGTTGAAGTCCTCGGAGCACGAGACCCGAAGATCGAAAGACTTATGACCAATACGGAGCAAAGGGAAGAAACCGTCGGGGGACCGCTTTTTACCCCAGGACGAGAAAACTGAGTCCGGGGCATTCCCGCTCGCGTTTTCTTGGGACGAGCACCGGAAGTCCTCGAGCTCAGCCCGTTTCCTTCGCTGCAAGTTCATTTCCAGTGGTTTCTGACACCGGACGAGCGTTCGCCACTCGTTGGAAGCTTCGGCCATCTTTTGGACCGTTTTGGGTCGCACCACAGTTCTCCCTCCAACGAGCTCGCTTCCCGACCTATACCTCCGGAAAACGTGTCACGGAGCATGCCAGGAGTGTGGGTTGAAGTCCTCGGAGCACGAGACCCGAAGATCGAAAGACTTATGACCAATACGGAGCAAAGGGAAGAAACCGTCGGGGGACCGCTTTTTACCCCAGGACGAGAAAACTGAGTCCGGGGCATTCCCGCTCGCGTTTTCTTGGGACGAGCACCGGAAGTCCTCGAGCTCAGCCCGTTTCCTTCGCTGCAAGTGTATTTCCAGTGGTTTCTGACACCGGACGAGCGTTCGCCACTCGTTGGAAGCTTCGGCCATCTTTTGGACCGTTTTGGGACGCACCACAGTTCTCCCTCCAACGAGCTCGCTTCCCGACCTATACCTCCGGAAAACGTGTCAGGGAGCATGCCAGGAGTGTGGGTTGAAGTCCTCGGAGGACGAGACCCGAAGATCGAAAGACTTATGACCAATACGGAGCAAAGGGAAGAAACCGTCGGGGGACCGCTTTTTACCCCAGGACGAGAAAACTGAGTCCGGGGCATTCCCGCTCGCGTTTTCTTGGGACGAGCACCGGAAGTCCTCGAGCTCAGCCCGTTTCCTTCGCTGCAAGTGCATTTCCAGTGGTTTCTGACACCGGACGAGCGTTCGCCACTCGTTGGAAGCTTCGGCCATCTTTTGGACCGTTTTGGGTTGCACCACAGCTCTCCCTCCAACGAGCTCGCTTCCCGACCTATACCTCCGGAAAACGTGTCAGGGAGCATGCCAGGAGTGTGGGTTGAAGTCCTCGGAGCACGAGACCCGAAGATCGAAAGACTTATGACCAATACAGCGCAAAGGGAAGAAACCGTCGTGGGACCGCTTTTTACCCCAGGACGAGAAAACTGAGTCCGGGGCATTCACGCTCGCGTTTTCTTGGGACGAGCACCGGAAGTCCTCGAGCTCAGCCCGTTTTCTTCGCTGCAAGTGCATTTCCAGTGGTTTCTGACACCGGACGAGCGTTCGCCACTCGTTGGAAGCTTCGGCCATCTTTTGGACCGTTTTGGGTCGCACCACAGTTCTCCCTCCAACGAGCTCGCTTCCCGACCTATACCTCCGGAAAACGTGTCAGGGAGCGTGCCAGGAGTGTGGGTTGAAGTCCTCGGAGCACGAGACCCGAAGATCGAAAGACTTATGACCAATACGGAGCAAAGGGAAGAAACCGTCGGGGGACCGCTTTTTACCCCAGGACGAGAAAACTGAGTCCGGGGCATTCCCGCTCGCGTTTTCTTGGGACGAGCACCGGAAGTCCTCGAGCTCAGCCCGTTTCCTTCGCTGCAAGTGCATTTCCAGTGGTTTCTGACACCGGACGAGCGTTCGCCACTCGTTGGAAGCTTCGGCCATCTTTTGGACCGTTTTGGGACGCACCACAGTTCTCCCTCCAACGAGCTCGCTTCCCCACCTATACCTCCGGAAAACGTGTCAGGGAGCATGCCAGGAGTGTGGGTTGAAGTCCTCGGAGCACGAGACCCGAAGATCGAAAGACTTATGACCAATACGGAGCAAAGGGAAGAAACCGTCGGGGGACCGCTTTTTACCCCAGGACGAGAAAACTGAGTCCGGGGCATTCCCGCTCGCGTTTTCTCGGGACGAGCACCGGAAGTCCTCGAGCTCAGCCCGTTTCCTTCGCTGCAAGTGCATTTCCAGTGGTTTCTGACACCGGACGAGCGTTCGCCACTCGTTGGAAGCTTCGGCCATCTTTTGGACCGTTTTGGGTCGCACCACAGTTCTCCCTCCAACGAGCTCGCTTCCCGACCTATACCTCCGGAAAACGTGTCAGGGAGCGTGCCAGGAGTGTGAGTTGAAGTCCTCGGAGCACGAGACCCGAAGATCGAAAGACTTATGACCAATACGGAGCAAAGGGAAGAAACCGTCGGGGGACCGCTTTTTACCCCAGGACGAGAAAACTGAGTCCGGGGCATTCCCGCTCGCGTTTTCTTGGGACGAGCACCGGAAGTCCTCGAGCTCAGCGCGTTTCCTTCGCTGCAAGTGCATTTCCAGTGGTTTCTGACACCGGACGAGCGTTCGCCACTCGTTGGAAGCTTTGGCCATCTTTTGGACCGTTTTGGGACGCACCACAGTTCTCCCTCCAACGAGCTCGCTTCCCGACCTATACCTCCGGAAAACGTGTCAGGGAGCATGCCAGGAGTGTGGGTTGAAGTCCTCGGAGCACGAGACCCGAAGATCGAAAGACTTATGACCAATACGGAGCAAAGGGAAGAAACCGTCGGGGGACCGCTTTTTACCCCAGGACGAGAAAACTGAGTCCGGGGCATTCCCGCTCGCATTTTCTTGGGACGAGCACCGGAAGTCCTCGAGCTCAGCCCGTTTCCTTCGCTGCAAGTGCATTTCCAGTGGTTTCTGACACCGGACGAGCGTTCGCCACTCGTTGGAAGCTTCGGCCATCTTTTGGACCGTTTTGGGTCGCACCACAGTTCTCCCTCCAACGAGCTCGCTTCCCGACCTATACCTCCGGAAAACGTGTCAGGGAGCATGCCAGGAGTGTGGGTTGAAGTCCTCGGAGCACGAGACCCGAAGATCGAAAGACTTATGACCAATACGAAGCAAAGGGAAGAAACCGTCGGGGGACCGCTTTTTACCCCAGGACGAGAAAACTGAGTCCGGGGCATTCCCGCTCGCGTTTTCTTGGGACGAGCACCGGAAGTCCTCGAGCTCAGCCCGTTTCCTTCGCTGCAAGTGCATTTCCAGTGGTTTCTGACACCGGACGAGCGTTCGCCACTCGTTGGAAGCTTCGGCCATCTTTTGGACCGTTTTGGGTCGCACCACAGTTCTCCCTCCAACGAGCTCGCTTCCCGACCTATACCTCCTGAAAACGTGTCAGGGAGCATGCCAGGAGTGTGGGTTGAAGTCCTCGGAGCACGAGACCCGAAGATCGAAAGACTTATGACCAATACGGAGCAAAGGGAAGAAACCGTCGGGGGACCGCTTTTTACCCCAGGACGAGAAAACTGAGTCCGGGGCATTCCCGCTCGCGTTTTCTTGGGACGAGCACCGGAAGTCCTCGAGCTCAGCCCGTTTCCTTCGCTGCAAGTGCATTTCCAGTGGTTTCTGACACCGGACGAGCGTTCGCCACTCGTTGGAAGCTTCGGCCATCTTTTGGACCGTTTTGGGTCGCACCACAGTTCTCCCTCCAACGAGCTCGCTTCCCGACCTATACCTCCGGAAAACGTGTCAGGGAGCATGCCAGGAGTGTGGGTTGAAGTCCTCGGAGCACGAGACCCGAAGGTCGAAAGACTTATGACCAATACGGAGCAAAGGGAAGAAACCGTCGGGGGACCGCTTTTTACCTCAGGACGAGAAAACTGAGTCCGGGGCATTCCCGCTCGCGTTTTCTTGGGACGAGCACCGGAAGTCCTCGAGCTCAGCCCGTTTCCTTCGCTGCAAGTGCATTTCCAGTGGTTTCTGACACCGGACGAGCGTCGCCACTCGTTGGAAGCTTCGGCCATCTTTTGGACCGTTTTGGGTCGCTCCACAGTTCTCCCTCCAACGAGCTCGCTTCCCGACCTATACCTCCCGAAAACGTGTCAGGGAGCGTGCCAGGAGTGTGGGTTGAAGTCCTCGGAGCACGAGACCCGAAGATCGAAAGACTTATGACCAATACGGAGCAAAGGGAAGAAACCGTCGGGGGACCGCTTTTTACCCCAGAACGAGAAAACTGAGTCCGGGGCATTCCCGCTCGCGTTTTCTTGGGACGAGCACCGGAAGTCCTCGAGCTCAGCCCGTTTCCTTCGCTGCAAGTGCATTTCCAGTGGTTTCTGACACCGGACGAGCGTTCGCCACTCGTTGGAAGCTTCGGCCATCTTTTGGACCGTTTTGGGACGCACCACAGCTCTCCCTCCAACGAGCTCGCTTCCCGACCTATACCTCCGGAAAACGTGTCAGGGAGCATGCCAGGAGTGTGGGTTGAAGTCCTCGGAGCACGAGACCCGAAGATCGAAAGACTTATGACCAATACGGAGCAAAGGGAAGAAACCGTCGGGGGACCGCTTTTTACCCCAGGACGAGAAAACTGAGTCCGGGGCATTCCCGCTCGCGTTTTCTTGGGACGAGCACCGGAAGCCTCGAGCTCAGCCCGTTTCCTTCGCTGCAAGTGCATTTCCAGTGGTTTCTGACACCGGACGAGCGTTCGCCACTCGTTGGAAGCTTCGGCCATCTTTTGGACCGTTTTGGGTCGCACCACAGTTCTCCCTCCAACGAGCTCGCTTCCCGACCTATACCTTCGGAAAACGTGTCAGGGAGCATGCCAGGAGTGTGGGTTGAAGTCCTCGGAGCACGAGACCCGAAGATCGAAAGACTTATGACCAATACGGAGCAAAGGGAAGAAACCGTCGGGGGACCGCTTTTTACCCCAGGACGAGAAAACTGAGTCCGGGGCATTCCCGCTCGCGTTTTCTTGGGACGAGCACCGGAAGTCCTCGAGCTCAGCCCGTTTCCTTCGCTGCAAGTTCATTTCCAGTGGTTTCTGACACCGGACGAGCGTTCGCCACTCGTTGGAAGCTTCGGCCATCTTTTGGACCGTTTTGGGTCGCACCACAGTTCTCCCTCCAACGAGCTCGCTTCCCGACCTATACCTCCGGAAAACGTGTCACGGAGCATGCCAGGAGTGTGGGTTGAAGTCCTCGGAGCACGAGACCCGAAGATCGAAAGACTTATGACCAATACGGAGCAAAGGGAAGAAACCGTCGGGGGACCGCTTTTTACCCCAGGACGAGAAAACTGAGTCCGGGGCATTCCCGCTCGCGTTTTCTTGGGACGAGCACCGGAAGTCCTCGAGCTCAGCCCGTTTCCTTCGCTGCAAGTGTATTTCCAGTGGTTTCTGACACCGGACGAGCGTTCGCCACTCGTTGGAAGCTTCGGCCATCTTTTGGACCGTTTTGGGACGCACCACAGTTCTCCCTCCAACGAGCTCGCTTCCCGACCTATACCTCCGGAAAACGTGTCAGGGAGCATGCCAGGAGTGTGGGTTGAAGTCCTCGGAGGACGAGACCCGAAGATCGAAAGACTTATGACCAATACGGAGCAAAGGGAAGAAACCGTCGGGGGACCGCTTTTTACCCCAGGACGAGAAAACTGAGTCCGGGGCATTCCCGCTCGCGTTTTCTTGGGACGAGCACCGGAAGTCCTCGAGCTCAGCCCGTTTCCTTCGCTGCAAGTGCATTTCCAGTGGTTTCTGACACCGGACGAGCGTTCGCCACTCGTTGGAAGCTTCGGCCATCTTTTGGACCGTTTTGGGTTGCACCACAGCTCTCCCTCCAACGAGCTCGCTTCCCGACCTATACCTCCGGAAAACGTGTCAGGGAGCATGCCAGGAGTGTGGGTTGAAGTCCTCGGAGCACGAGACCCGAAGATCGAAAGACTTATGACCAATACAGCGCAAAGGGAAGAAACCGTCGTGGGACCGCTTTTTACCCCAGGACGAGAAAACTGAGTCCGGGGCATTCACGCTCGCGTTTTCTTGGGACGAGCACCGGAAGTCCTCGAGCTCAGCCCGTTTTCTTCGCTGCAAGTGCATTTCCAGTGGTTTCTGACACCGGACGAGCGTTCGCCACTCGTTGGAAGCTTCGGCCATCTTTTGGACCGTTTTGGGTCGCACCACAGTTCTCCCTCCAACGAGCTCGCTTCCCGACCTATACCTCCGGAAAACGTGTCAGGGAGCGTGCCAGGAGTGTGGGTTGAAGTCCTCGGAGCACGAGACCCGAAGATCGAAAGACTTATGACCAATACGGAGCAAAGGGAAGAAACCGTCGGGGGACCGCTTTTTACCCCAGGACGAGAAAACTGAGTCCGGGGCATTCCCGCTCGCGTTTTCTTGGGACGAGCACCGGAAGTCCTCGAGCTCAGCCCGTTTCCTTCGCTGCAAGTGCATTTCCAGTGGTTTCTGACACCGGACGAGCGTTCGCCACTCGTTGGAAGCTTCGGCCATCTTTTGGACCGTTTTGGGACGCACCACAGTTCTCCCTCCAACGAGCTCGCTTCCCCACCTATACCTCCGGAAAACGTGTCAGGGAGCATGCCAGGAGTGTGGGTTGAAGTCCTCGGAGCACGAGACCCGAAGATCGAAAGACTTATGACCAATACGGAGCAAAGGGAAGAAACCGTCGGGGGACCGCTTTTTACCCCAGGACGAGAAAACTGAGTCCGGGGCATTCCCGCTCGCGTTTTCTCGGGACGAGCACCGGAAGTCCTCGAGCTCAGCCCGTTTCCTTCGCTGCAAGTGCATTTCCAGTGGTTTCTGACACCGGACGAGCGTTCGCCACTCGTTGGAAGCTTCGGCCATCTTTTGGACCGTTTTGGGTCGCACCACAGTTCTCCCTCCAACGAGCTCGCTTCCCGACCTATACCTCCGGAAAACGTGTCAGGGAGCGTGCCAGGAGTGTGAGTTGAAGTCCTCGGAGCACGAGACCCGAAGATCGAAAGACTTATGACCAATACGGAGCAAAGGGAAGAAACCGTCGGGGGACCGCTTTTTACCCCAGGACGAGAAAACTGAGTCCGGGGCATTCCCGCTCGCGTTTTCTTGGGACGAGCACCGGAAGTCCTCGAGCTCAGCGCGTTTCCTTCGCTGCAAGTGCATTTCCAGTGGTTTCTGACACCGGACGAGCGTTCGCCACTCGTTGGAAGCTTTGGCCATCTTTTGGACCGTTTTGGGACGCACCACAGTTCTCCCTCCAACGAGCTCGCTTCCCGACCTATACCTCCGGAAAACGTGTCAGGGAGCATGCCAGGAGTGTGGGTTGAAGTCCTCGGAGCACGAGACCCGAAGATCGAAAGACTTATGACCAATACGGAGCAAAGGGAAGAAACCGTCGGGGGACCGCTTTTTACCCCAGGACGAGAAAACTGAGTCCGGGGCATTCCCGCTCGCGTTTTCTTGGGACGAGCACCGGAAGTCCTCGAGCTCAGCCCGTTTCCTTCGCTGCAAGTGCATTTCCAGTGGTTTCTGACACCGGACGAGCGTTCGCCACTCGTTGGAAGCTTCGGCCATCTTTTGGACCGTTTTGGGTCGCACCACAGTTCTCCCTCCAACGAGCTCGCTTCCCGACCTATACCTTCGGAAAACGTGTCAGGGAGCATGCCAGGAGTGTGGGTTGAAGTCCTCGGAGCACGAGACCCGAAGATCGAAAGACTTATGACCAATACGGTGCAAAGGGAAGAAACCGTCGGGGGACCGCTTTTTACCCCAGGACGAGAAAACTGAGTCCGGGGCATTTTCGCTCGCGTTTTCTTGGGACGAGCACCGGAAGTCCTCGAGCTCAGCCCGTTTCCTTCGCTGCAAGTGCATTTCCAGTGGTTTCTGACACCGGACGAGCGTTCGCCACTCGTTGGAAGCTTCGGCCATCTTTTGGACCGTTTTGGGTCGCACCACAGTTCTCCCTCCAACGAGCTCGCTTCCCGACCCATACCTCCGGAAAACGTGTCAGGGAGCATGCCAGGAGTGTGGGTTGAAGTCCTCGGAGCACGAGACCCGAAGATCGAAAGACTTATGACCAATACGGAGCAAAGGGAAGAAACCGTCGGGGGACCGCTTTTTACCCCAGGACGAGAAAACTGAGTCCGGGGCATTCCCGCTCGCGTTTTCTTGGGACGAGCACCGGAAGTCCTCGAGCTCAGCCCGTTTCCTTCGCTGCAAGTGCATTTCCAGTGGTTTCTGACACCGGACGAGCGTTCGCCACTCGTTGGAAGCTTCGGCCATCTTTTGGACCGTTTTGGGTCGCACCACAGTTCTCCCTCCAACGAGCTCGCTTCCCGACCTATACCTCCGGAAAACGTGTCAGGGAGCATGCCAGGAGTGTGGGTTGAAGTCCTCGGAGCACGAGACCCGAAGATCGAAAGACTTATGACCAATACGGAGCAAAGGGAAGAAACCGTCGGGGGACCGCTTTTTACCCCAGGACGAGAAAACTGAGTCCGGGGCATTCCCGCTCGCGTTTTCTTGGGACGAGCACCGGAAGTCCTCGAGCTCAGCCCGTTTCCTTCGCTGCAAGTGCATTTCCAGTGGTTTCTGACACCGGACGAGCGTTCGCCACTCGTTGGAAGCTTCGGCCATCTTTTGGACCGTTTTGGGTCGCACCACAGTTCTCCCTCCAACGAGCTCGCTTCCCGACCTATACCTCCGGAAAACGTGTCAGGGAGCATGCCAGGAGTGTGGGTTGAAGTCCTCGGAGCACGAGACCCGAAGATCGAAAGACTTATGACCAATACGGAGCAAAGGGAAGAAACCGTCGGGGGACCGCTTTTTACCCCAGGACGAGAAAACTGAGTCCGGGGCATTCCCGCTCGCGTTTTCTTGGGACGAGCACCGGAAGTCCTCGAGCTCAGCCCGTTTCCTTCGCTGCAAGTGCATTTCCAGTGGTTTCTGACACCGGACGAGCGTTCGCCACTCGTTGGAAGCTTCGGCCATCTTTTGGACCGTTTTGGGTCGCACCACAGTTCTCCCTCCAACGAGCTCGCTTCCCGACCTATACCTCCGGAAAACGTGTCAGGGAGCATGCCAGGAGTGTGGGTTGAAGTCCTCGGAGCACGAGACCCGAAGATCGAAAGACTTATGACCAATACGGAGCAAAGGGAAGAAACCGTCGGGGGACCGCTTTTTACCCCAGGACGAGAAAACTGAGTCCGGGGCATTCCCGCTCGCGTTTTCTTGGGACGAGCACCGGAAGTCCTCGAGCTCAGCCCGTTTCCTTCGCTGCAAGTGCATTTCCAGTGGTTTCTGACACCGGACGAGCGTTCGCCACTCGTTGGAAGCTTCGGCCATCTTTTGGACCGTTTTGGGTCGCACCACAGTTCTCCCTCCAACGAGCTCGCTTCCCGACCTATACCTCCGGAAAACGTGTCAGGGAGCATGCCAGGAGTGTGGGTTGAAGTCCTCGGAGCACGAGACCCGAAGATCGAAAGACTTATGACCAATACGGAGCAAAGGGAAGAAACCGTCGGGGGACCGCTTTTTACCCCAGGACGAGAAAACTGAGTCCGGGGCATTCCCGCTCGCGTTTTCTTGGGACGAGCACCGGAAGTCCTCGAGCTCAGCCCGTTTCCTTCGCTGCAAGTGCATTTCCAGTGGTTTCTGACACCGGACGAGCGTTCGCCACTCGTTGGAAGCTTCGGCCATCTTTTGGACCGTTTTGGGTCGCACCACAGTTCTCCCTCCAACGAGCTCGCTTCCCGACCTATACCTCCGGAAAACGTGTCAGGGAGCATGCCAGGAGTGTGGGTTGAAGTCCTCGGAGCACGAGACCCGAAGATCGAAAGACTTATGACCAATACGGAGCAAAGGGAAGAAACCGTCGGGGGACCGCTTTTTACCCCAGGACGAGAAAACTGAGTCCGGGGCATTCCCGCTCGCGTTTTCTTGGGACGAGCACCGGAAGTCCTCGAGCTCAGCCCGTTTCCTTCGCTGCAAGTGCATTTCCAGTGGTTTCTGACACCGGACGAGCGTTCGCCACTCGTTGGAAGCTTCGGCCATCTTTTGGACCGTTTTGGGTCGCACCACAGTTCTCCCTCCAACGAGCTCGCTTCCCGACCTATACCTCCGGAAAACGTGTCAGGGAGCATGCCAGGAGTGTGGGTTGAAGTCCTCGGAGCACGAGACCCGAAGATCGAAAGACTTATGACCAATACGGAGCAAAGGGAAGAAACCGTTGGGGGACCGCTTTTTACCCCAGGACGAGAAAACTGAGTCCGGGGCATTCCCGCTCGCGTTTTCTTGGGACGAGCACCGGAAGTCCTCGAGCTCAGCCCGTTTCCTTCGCTGCAAGTGCATTTCCAGTGGTTTCTGACACCGGACGAGCGTTCGCCACTCGTTGGAAGCTTCGGCCATCTTTTGGACCGTTTTGGGTCGCACCACAGTTCTCCCTCCAACGAGCTCGCTTCCCGACCTATACCTCCGGAAAACGTGTCAGGGAGCATGCCAGGAGTGTGGGTTGAAGTCCTCGGAGCACGAGACCCGAAGATCGAAAGACTTATGACCAATACGGAGCAAAGGGAAGAAACCGTCGGGGGACCGCTTTTTACCCCAGGACGAGAAAACTGAGTCCGGGGCATTCCCGCTCGCGTTTTCTTGGGACGAGCACCGGAAGTCCTCGAGCTCAGCCCGTTTCCTTCGCTGCAAGTGCATTTCCAGTGGTTTCTGACACCGGACGAGCGTTCGCCACTCGTTGGAAGCTTCGGCCATCTTTTGGACCGTTTTGGGTCGCACCACAGTTCTCCCTCCAACGAGCTCGCTTCCCGACCTATACCTCCGGAAAACGTGTCAGGGAGCATGCCAGGAGTGTGGGTTGAAGTCCTCGGAGCACGAGACCCGAAGATCGAAAGACTTATGACCAATACGGAGCAAAGGGAAGAAACCGTCGGGGGACCGCTTTTTACCCCAGGACGAGAAAACTGAGTCCGGGGCATTCCCGCTCGCGTTTTCTTGGGACGAGCACCGGAAGTCCTCGAGCTCAGCCCGTTTCCTTCGCTGCAAGTGCATTTCCAGTGGTTTCTGACACCGGACGAGCGTTCGCCACTCGTTGGAAGCTTCGGCCATCTTTTGGACCGTTTTGGGTCGCACCACAGTTCTCCCTCCAACGAGCTCGCTTCCCGACCTATACCTCCGGAAAACGTGTCAGGGAGCATGCCAGGAGTGTGGGTTGAAGTCCTCGGAGCACGAGACCCGAAGATCGAAAGACTTATGACCAATACGGAGCAAAGGGAAGAAACCGTCGGGGGACCGCTTTTTACCCCAGGACGAGAAAACTGAGTCCGGGGCATTCCCGCTCGCGTTTTCTTGGGACGAGCACCGGAAGTCCTCGAGCTCAGCCCGTTTCCTTCGCTGCAAGTGCATTTCCAGTGGTTTCTGACACCGGACGAGCGTTCGCCACTCGTTGGAAGCTTCGGCCATCTTTTGGACCGTTTTGGGTCGCACCACAGTTCTCCCTCCAACGAGCTCGCTTCCCGACCTATACCTCCGGAAAACGTGTCAGGGAGCATGCCAGGAGTGTGGGTTGAAGTCCTCGGAGCACGAGACCCGAAGATCGAAAGACTTATGACCAATACGGAGCAAAGGGAAGAAACCGTCGGGGGACCGCTTTTTACCCCAGGACGAGAAAACTGAGTCCGGGGCATTCCCGCTCGCGTTTTCTTGGGACGAGCACCGGAAGTCCTCGAGCTCAGCCCGTTTCCTTCGCTGCAAGTGCATTTCCAGTGGTTTCTGACACCGGACGAGCGTCCGCCACTCGTTGGAAGCTTCGGCCATCTTTTGGACCGTTTTGGGTCGCACCACAGTTCTCCCTCCAACGAGCTCGCTTCCCGACCTACACCTCCGGAAAACGTGTCAGGGAGCATGCCAGGAGTGTGGGTTGAAGTCCTCGGAGCACGAGACCCGAAGATCGAAAGACTTATGACCAATACGGAGCAAAGGGAAGAAACCGTCGGGGGACCGCTTTTTACCCCAGGACGAGAAAACTGAGTCCGGGGCATTCCCGCTCGCGTTTTCTTGGGACGAGCACCGGAAGTCCTCGAGCTCAGCCCGTTTCCTTCGCTGCAAGTGCATTTCCAGTGGTTTCTGACACCGGACGAGCGTTCGCCACTCGTTGGAAGCTTCGGCCATCTTTTAAACCGTTTTGGGTCGCACCACAGTTCTCCCTCCAACGAGCTCGCTTCCCGACCTATACCTCCAGAAAACGTGTCAGGGAGAATGCCAGGAGTGTGGGTTGAAGTCCTCGGAGCACGAGACCCGAAGATCGAAAGACTTATGACCAATACGGAGCAAAGGGAAGAAACCGTCGGGGGACCGCTTTTTACCCCAGGACGAGAAAACTGAGTCCGGGGCATTCCCGCTCGCGTTTTCTTGGGACGAGCACCGGAAGTCCTCGAGCTCAGCCCGTTTCCTTCGCTGCAAGTGCATTTCCAGTGGTTTCTGACACCGGACGAGCGTTCGCCACTCGTTGGAAGCTTCGGCCATCTTTTGGACCGTTTTGGGTCGCACCACAGTTCTCCCTCCAACGAGCTCGCTTCCCGACCTATACCTCCGGAAAACGTGTCAGGGAGCATGCCAGGAGTGTGGGTTGAAGTCCTCGGAGCACGAGACCCGAAGATCGAAAGACTTATGACCAATACGGAGCAAAGGGAAGAAACCGTCAGGGGACCGCTTTTTACCCCAGGACGAGAAAACTGAGTCCGGGGCATTCCCGCTCGCGTTTTCTTGGGACGAGCACCGGAAGTCCTCGAGCTCAGCCCGTTTCCTTCGCTGCAAGTGCATTTCCAGTGGTTTCTGACACCGGACGAGCGTTCGCCACTCGTTGGAAGCTTCGGCCATCTTTTGGACCGTTTTGGGTCGCACCACAGTTCTCCCTCCACCGAGCTCGCTTCCCGACCTATACCTCCGGAAAACGTGTCAGGGAGCATGCCAGGAGTGTGGGTTGAAGTCCTCGGAGCACGAGACCCGAAGATCGAAAGACTTATGACCAATACGGAGCAAAGGGAAGAAACCGTCGGGGGACCGCTTTTTACCCCAGGACGAGAAAACGGAGTCCGGGGCATTCCCGCTCGCGTTTTCTTGGGACGAGCACCGGAAGTCCTCGAGCTCAGCCCGTTTCCTTCGCTGCAAGTGCATTTCCAGTGGTTTCTGACACCGGACGAGCGTTCGCCACTCGTTGGAAGCTTCGGCCATCTTTTGGACCGTTTTGGGTCGCACCACAGTTCTCCCTCCAACGAGCTCGCTTCCCGACCTATACCTCCGGAAAACGTGTCAGGGAGCATGCCAGGAGTGTGGGTTGAAGTCCTCGGAGCACGAGACCCGAAGATCGAAAGACTTATGACCAATACGGAGCAAAGGGAAGAAACCGTCGGGGGACCGCTTTTTACCCCAGGACGAGAAAACTGAGTCCGGGGCATTCCCGCTCGCGTTTTCTTGGGACGAGCACCGGAAGTCCTCGAGCTCAGCCCGTTTCCTTCGCTGCAAGTGCATTTCCAGTGGTTTCTGACACCGGACGAGCGTTCGCCACTCGTTGGAAGCTTCGGCCATCTTTTGGACCGTTTTGGGTCGCACCACAGTTCTCCCTCCAACGAGCTCGCTTCCCGACCTATACCTCCGGAAAACGTGTCAGGGAGCATGCCAGGAGTGTGGGTTGAAGTCCTCGGAGCACGAGACCCGAAGATCGAAAGACTTATGACCAATACGGAGCAAAGGGAAGAAACCGTCAGGGGACCGCTTTTTACCCCAGGACGAGAAAACTGAGTCCGGGGCATTCCCGCTCGCGTTTTCTTGGGACGAGCACCGGAAGTCCTCGAGCTCAGCCCGTTTCCTTCGCTGCAAGTGCATTTCCAGTGGTTTCTGACACCGGACGAGCGTTCGCCACTCGTTGGAAGCTTCGGCCATCTTTTGGACCGTTTTGGGTCGCACCACAGTTCTCCCTCCAACGAGCTCGCTTCCCGAGCTATACCTCCGGAAAACGTGTCAGGGAGCATGCCAGGAGTGTGGGTTGAAGTCCTCGGAGCACGAGACCCGAAGATCGAAAGACTTATGACCAATACGGAGCAAAGGGAAGAAACCGTCGGGGGACCGCTTTTAACCCCAGGACGAGAAAATTGAGTCCGGGGCATTCCCGCTCGCGTTTTCTTGGGACGAGCACCGGAAGTCCTCGAGCTCAGCCCGTTTCCTTCGCTGCAAGTGCATTTCAAGTGGTTTCTGACACCGGACGAGCGTTCGCCACTCGTTGGAAGCTTCGGCCATCTTTTGGACCGTTTTGGGTCGCACCACAGTTCTCCCTCCAACGAGCTCGCTTCCCGACCTATACCTCCGGAAAACGTGTCAGGGAGCATGCCAGGAGTGTGGGTTGAAGTCCTCGGAGCACGAGACCCGAAGATCGAAAGACTTATGACCAATACGGAGCAAAGGGAAGAAACCGTCGGGGGACCGCTTTTTACCCCAGGACGAGAAAACTGAGTCCGGGGCATTCCCGCTCGCGTTTTCTTGGGACGAGCACCGGAAGTCCTCGAGCTCAGCCCGTTTCCTTCGCTGCAAGTGCATTTCCAGTGGTTTCTGACACCGGACGAGCGTTCGCCACTCGTTGGAAGCTTCGGCCATCTTTTGGACCGTTTTGGGTCGCACCACAGTTCTCCCTCCAACGAGCTCGCTTCCCGACCTATACCTCCGGAAAACGTGTCAGGGAGCATGCCAGGAGTGTGGGTTGAAGTCCTCGGAGCACGAGACCCGGAGATCGAAAGACTTATGACCAATACGGAGCAAAGGGAAGAAACCGTCGGGGGACCGCTTTTTACCCCAGGACGAGAAAACTGAGTCCGGGGCATTCCCGCTCGCGTTTTCTTGGGACGAGCACCGGAAGTCCTCGAGCTCAGCCCGTTTCCTTCGCTGCAAGTGCATTTCCAGTTGTTTCTGACACCGGACGAGCGTTCGCCACTCGTTGGAAGCTTCGGCCATCTTTTGGACCGTTTTGGGTCGCACCACAGTTCTCCCTCCAACGAGCTCGCTTCCCGACCTATACCTCCGGAAAACGTGTCAGGGAGCATGCCAGGAGTGTGGGTTGAAGTCCTCGGAGCACGAGACCCGAAGATCGAAAGACTTATGACCAATACGGAGCAAAGGGAAGAAACCGTCGGGGGACCGCTTTTTACCCCAGGACGAGAAAACTGAGTCCGGGGCATTCCCGCTCGCGTTTTCTTGGGACGAGCACCGGAAGTCCTCGAGCTCAGCCCGTTTCCTTCGCTGCAAGTGCATTTCCAGTGGTTTCTGACACCGGACGAGCATTCGCCACTCGTTGGAAGCTTCGGCCATCTTTTGGACCGTTTTGGGTCGCACCACAGTTCTCCCTCCAACGAGCTCGCTTCCCGACCTATACCTCCGGAAAACGTGTCAGGGAGCATGCCAGGAGTGTGGGTTGAAGTCCTCGGAGCACGAGACCCGAAGATCGAAAGACTTATGACCAATACGGAGCAAAGGGAAGAAACCGTCGGGGGACCGCTTTTTACCCCAGGACGAGAAAACTGAGTCCGGGGCATTCCCGCTCGCCTTTTCTTGGGACGAGCACCAGAAGTCCTCGAGCTCAGCCCGTTTCCTTCGCTGCAAGTGCATTTCCAGTGGTTTCTGACACCGGACGAGCGTTCGCCACTCGTTGGAAGCTTCGGCCATCTTTTGGACCGTTTTGGGTCGCACCACAGTTCTCTCTTCAACGAGCTCGCTTCCCGAGCTATACCTCCGGAAAACGTGTCAGGGAGCATGCCAGGAGTGTGGGTTGAAGTCCTCGGAGCACGAGACCCGAAGATCGAAAGACTTATGACCAATACGGAGCAAAGGGAAGAAACCGTCGGGGGACCGCTTTTAACCCCAGGACGAGAAAACTGAGTCCGGGGCATTCCCGCTCGCGTTTTCTTGGGACGAGCACCGGAAGTCCTCGAGCTCAGCCCGTTTCCTTCGCTGCAAGTGCATTTCCAGTGGTTTCTGACACCGGACGAGCGTTCGCCACTCGTTGGAAGCTTCGGCCATCTTTTGGACCGTTTTGGGTCGCACCACAGTTCTCCCTCCAACGAGCTCGCTTCCCGACCTATACCTCCGGAAAACGTGTCAGGGAGCATGCCAGGAGTGTGGGTTGAAGTCCTCGGAGCACGAGACCCGAAGATCGAAAGACTTATGACCAATACGGAGCAAAGGGAAGAAACCGTCGGGGGACCGCTTTTTACCCCAGGACGAGAAAACTGAGTCCCGGGCATTCCCGCTCGCGTTTTCTTGGGACGAGCACCGGAAGTCCTCGAGCTCAGCCCGTTTCCTTCGCTGCAAGTGCATTTCCAGTGGTTTCTGACACCGGACGAGCGTTCGCCACTCGTTGGAAGCTTCGGCCATCTTTTGGACAGTTTTGGGTCGCACCACAGTTCTCCCTCCAACGAGCTCGCTTCCCGACCTATACCTCCGGAAAACGTGTCAGGGAGCATGCCAGGAGTGTGGGTTGAAGTCCTCGGAGCACGAGACCCGAAGATCGAAAGACTTATGACCAATAGGGAGCAAAGGGAAGAAACCGTCGGGGGACCGCTTTTTACCCCAGGACGAGAAAACTGAGTCCGGGGCATTCCCGCTCGCGTTTTCTTGGGACGAGCACCGGAAGTCCTCGAGCTCAGCCCGTTTCCTTCGCTGCAAGTGCATTTCCAGTGGTTTCTGACACCGGACGAGCGTTCGCCACTCGTTGGAAGCTTCGGCCATCTTTTGGACCGTTTTGGGTCGCACCACAGTTCTCCCTCCAACGAGCTCGCTTCCCGACCTATACCTCCGGAAAACGTGTCAGGGAGCATGCCAGGAGTGTGGGTTGAAGTCCTCGGAGCACGAGACCCGAAGATCGAAAGACTTATGACCAATACGGAGCAAAGGGAAGAAACCGTCAAGGGACCGCTTTTAACCCCAGGACGAGAAAACTGAGTCCGGGGCATTCCCGCTCGCGTTTTCTTGGGACGAGCACCGGAAGTCCTCGAGCTCGGCCCGTTTCCTTCGCTGCAAGTGCATTTCCAGTGGTTTCTGACACCGGACGAGCGTTCGCCACTCGTTGGAAGCTTCGGCCATCTTTTGGACCGTTTTGGGTCGCACCACAGTTCTCCCTCCAACGAGCTCGCTTCCCGACCTATACCTCCGGAAAACGTGTCAGGGAGCATGCCAGAAGTGTGGGTTGAAGTCCTCGGAGCACGAGACCAGAAGATCGAAAGACTTATGACCAATACGGAGCAAAGGGAAGAAACCGTCGGGGGACCGCTTTTTACCCCAGGACGAGAAAACGGAGTCCGGGGCATTCCCGCTCGCGTTTTCTTGGGACGAGCACCGGAAGTCCTCGAGCTCAGCCCGTTTCCTTCGCTGCAAGTGCATTTCCAGTGGTTTCTGACACCGGACGAGCGTTCGCCACTCGTTGGAAGCTTCGGCCATCTTTTGGACCGTTTTGGGTCGCACCACAGTTCTCCCTCCAACGAGCTCGCTTCCCGAGCTATACCTCCGGAAAACGTGTCAGGGAGCATGCCAGGAGTGTTGGTTGAAGTCCTCGGAGCACGAGATCCGAAGATCGAAAGACTTATGACCAATACGGAGCAAAGGGAAGAAACCGTCGGGGGACCGCTTTTTACCCCAGGACGAGAAAACTGAGTCCGGGGCATTCCCGCTCGCGTTTTCTTGGAACGAGCACCGGAAGTCCTCGAGCTCAGCCCGTTTCCTTCGCTGCAAGTGCATTTCCAGTGGTTTCTGACACCGGACGAGCGTTCGCCACTCGTTGGAAGCTTCGGCCATCTTTTGGACCGTTTTGGGTCGCACCACAGTTCTCCCTCCAACGAGCTCGCTTCCCGACCTATACCTCCGGAAAACGTGTCAGGGAGCATGCCAGGAGTGTGGGTTGAAGTCCTCGGAGCACGAGACCCGAAGATCGAAAGACTTATGACCAATACGGAGCAAAGGGAAGAAACCGTCGGGGGACCGCTTTTTACCCCAGGACGAGAAAACGGAGTCCGGGGCATTCCCGCTCGCGTTTTCTTGGGACGAGCACCGGAAGTCCTCGAGCTCAGCCCGTTTCCTACGCTGCAAGTGCATTTCCAGTGGTTTCTGACACCGGACGAGCGTTCGCCACTCGTTGGAAGCTTCGGCCATCTTTTGGACCGTTTTGGGTCGCACCACAGTTCTCCCTCCAACGAGCTCGCTTCCCGACCTATACCTCCGGAAAACGTGTCAGGGAGCATGCCAGGAGTGTGGGTTGAAGTCCTCGGAGCACGAGACCCGAAGATCGAAAGACTTATGACCAATACGGAGCAAAGGGAAGAAACCGTCGGGGGACCGCTTTTTACCCCAGGACGAGAAAACTGAGTCCGGGGCATTCCCGCTCGCGTTTTCTTGGGACGAGCACCGGAAGTCCTCGAGCTCAGCCCGTTTCCTTCGCTGCAAGTGCATTTCCAGTGGTTTCTGACACCGGACGAGCGTTCGCCACTCGTTGGAAGCTTCGGCCATCTTTTGGACCGTTTTGGGTCGCACCACAGTTCTCCCTCCAACGAGCTCGCTTCCCAACTTATACCTCCGGAAAACATGTCAGGGAGCATGCCAGGAGTGTGGGTCGAAGTCCTCGGAGCACGAGACCCGAAGATCGAAAGAATTATGACCCATACGGAGCAAAGGGAAGAAACCGTCGGGGGACCGCTTTTTACCCCAGGACGAGAAAACTGAGTCCGGGGCATTCCCGCTCGCGTTTTCTTGGGACGAGCACCGGAAGTCCTCGAGCTCAGCCCGTTTCCTTCGCTGCAAGTGCATTTCCAGTGGTTTCTGACACCGGACGAGCGTTCGCCACTCGTTGGAAGCTTCGGCCATCTTTTGGACCGTTTTGGGTCGCACCACAGTTCTCCCTCCAACGAGCTCGCTTCCCGACCTATACCTCCGGAAAACGTGTCAGGGAGCATGCCAGAAGTGTGGGTTGAAGTCCTCGGAGCACGAGACCCGAAGATCGAAAGACTTATGACCAATACGGAGCAAAGGGAAGAAACCGTCGGGGGACCGCTTTTTACCCCAGGACGAGAAAACTGAGTCCGAGGCATTCCCGCTCGCGTTTTCTTGGGACGAGCACCGGAAGTCCTCGAGCTCAGCCCGTTTCCTTCGCTGCAAGTGCATTTCCAGTGGTTTCTGACACCGGACGAGCGTTCGCCACTCGTTGGAAGCTTCGGCCATCTTTTGGACCGTTTTGGGTCGCACCACAGTTCTCCCTCCAACGAGCTCGCTTCCCGACCTATACCTCCGGAAAACGTGTCAGGGAGCATGCCAGGAGTGTGGGTTGAAGTCCTCGGAGCACGAGACCCGAAGATCGAAAGACTTATGACCAATACGGAGCAAAGGGAAGAAACCGTCGGGGGACCGCTTTTTACCCCAGGACGAGAAAACGGAGTCCGGGGCATTCCCGCTCGCGTTTTCTTGGGACGAGCACCGGAAGTCCTCGAGCTCAGCCCGTTTCCTTCGCTGCAAGTGCATTTCCAGTGGTTTCTGACACCGGACGAGCGTTCGCCACTCGTTGGAAGCTTCGGCCATCTTTTGGACCGTTTTGGGTCGCACCACAGTTCTCCCTCCAACGAGCTCGCTTCCCGACCTATACCTCCGGAAAACGTGTCAGGGAGCATGCCAGGAGTGTGGGTTGAAGTCCTCGGAGCACGAGACCCGAAGATCGAAAGACTTATGACCAATACGGAGCAAAGGGAAGAAACCGTCGGGGGACCGCTTTTTACCCCAGGACGAGAAAACGGAGTCCGGGGCATTCCCGCTCGCGTTTTCTTGGGACGAGCACCGGAAGTCCTCGAGCTCAGCCCGTTTCCTTCGCTGCAAGTGCATTTCCAGTGGTTTCTGACACCGGACGAGCGTTCGCCACTCGTTGGAAGCTTCGGCCATCTTTTGGACTGTTTTGGGTCGCACCACAGTTCTCCCTCCAACGAGCTCGCTTCCCGACCTATACCTCCGGAAAACGTGTCAGGGAGCATGCCAGGAGTGTGGGTTGAAGTCGTCGGAGCACGAGACCCGGAGATCGAAAGACTTATGACCAATACGGAGCAAAGGGAAGAAACCGTCGGGGGACCGCTTTTTACCCCAGGACGAGAAAACTGAGTCCGGGGCATTCCCGCTCGCGTTTTCTTGGGACGAGCACTAGACGTCCTCGAGCTCAGCCCGTTTCCTTCGCTGCAAGTGCATTTCCAGTGGTTTTTGACACCGGACGAGCGTTCGCCACTCGTTGGAAGCTTCGGCCATCTTTTGGACCGTTTTGGGTCGCACCACAGTTCTCCCTCCAACGAGCTCGCTTCCCGACCTATACCTCCGGAAAACGTGTCAGGGAGCATGCCAGGAGTGTGGGTTGAAGTCCTCGGAGCACGAGACCCGAAGATCGAAAGACTTATGACCAATACGGAGCAAAGGGAAGAAACCGTCGGGGGACCGCTTTTTACCCCAGGACGAGAAAACTGAGTCCGAGGCATTCCCGCTCGCGTTTTCTTGGGACGAGCACCGGAAGTCCTCGAGCTCAGCCCGTTTCCTTCGCTGCAAGTGCATTTCCAGTGGTTTCTGACACCGGACGAGCGTTCGCCACTCGTTGGAAGCTTCGGCCATCTTTTGGACCGTTTTGGGTCGCACCACAGTTCTCCCTCCAACGAGCTCGCTTCCTGACCTATACCTCCGGAAAACGTGTCAGGGAGCATGCCAGGAGTGTGGGTTGAAGTCCTCGGAGCACGAGACCCGAAGATCGAAAGACTTGTGACCAATACGGAGCAAAGGGAAGAAACCGTCGGGGGACCGCTTTTTACCCCAGGACGAGAAAACTGTGTCCGGGGCATTCCCGCTCGCGTTTTCTTGGGACGAGCACCGGAAGTCCTCGAGCTCAGCCCGTTTCCTTCGCTGCAAGTGCATTTCCAGTGGTTTCTGACACCGGACGAGCGTTCGCCATCGTTGGAAGCTTCGGCCATCTTTTGGACCGTTTTGGGTCGCACCACAGTTCTCCCTCCAACGAGCTCGCTTCCCGACCTATACCTCCGGAAAACGTGTCAGGGAGCATGCCAGGAGTGTGGGTTGAAGTCCTCGGAGCACGAGACCCGAAGATCGAAAGACTTATGACCAATACGGAGCAAAGGGAAGAAACCGTCGGGGGACCGCTTTTTACCCCAGGACGAGAAAACGGAGTCCGGGGCATTCCCGCTCGCGTTTTCTTGGGACGAGCACCCGAAGTCCTCGAGCTCAGCCCGTTTCCTTCGCTGCAAGTGCATTTCTGTTGGTTTCTGACACCGGACGAGCGTTCGCCACTCGTTGGAAGCTTCGGCCATCTTTTGGACCGTTTTGGGTCGCACCACAGTTCTCCCTCCAACGAGCTCGCTTCTCGACCTATACCTCCGGAAAACGTGTCAGGGAGCATGCCAGGAGTGTGGGTTGAAGTCCTCGGAGCACGAGACCCGAAGATCGAAAGACTTATGACCAATACGGAGCAAAGGGAAGAAACCGTCGGGGGACCGCTTTTTACCCCAGGACGAGAAAACTGAGTCCGAGGCATTCCCGCTCGCGTTTTCTTGGGACGAGCACCGGAAGTCCTCGAGCTCAGCCCGTTTCCTTCGCTGCAAGTGCATTTCCAGTGGTTTCTGACACCGGACGAGCGTTCGCCACTCGTTGGAAGCTTCGGCCATCTTTTGGACCGTTTTGGGTCGCACCACAGTTCTCCCTCCAACGAGCTCGCTTCCTGACCTATACCTCCGGAAAACGTGTCAGGGAGCATGCCAGGAGTGTGGGTTGAAGTCCTCGGAGCACGAGACCCGAAGATCGAAAGACTTGTGACCAATACGGAGCAAAGGGAAGAAACCGTCGGGGGACCGCTTTTTACCCCAGGACGAGAAAACTGAGTCCGGGGCATTCCCGCTCGCGTTTTCTTGGGACGAGCACCGGAAGTCCTCGAGCTCAGCCCGTTTCCTTCGCTGCAAGTGCATTTCCAGTGGTTTCTGACACCGGACGAGCGTTCGCCATCGTTGGAAGCTTCGGCCATCTTTTGGACCGTTTTGGGTCGCACCACAGTTCTCCCTCCAACGAGCTCGCTTCCCGACCTATACCTCCGGAAAACGTGTCAGGGAGCATGCCAGGAGTGTGGGTTGAAGTCCTCGGAGCACGAGACCCGAAGATCTAAAGACTTATGACCAATACGGAGCAAAGGGAAGAAACCGTCGGGGGACCGCTTTTTACCCCAGGACGAGAAAACGGAGTCCGGGGCATTCCCGCTCGCGTTTTCTTGGGACGAGCACCCGAAGTCCTCGAGCTCAGCCCGTTTCCTTCGCTGCAAGTGCATTTCTGTTGGTTTCTGACACCGGACGAGCGTTCGCCACTCGTTGGAAGCTTCGGCCATCTTTTGGACCGTTTTGGGTCGCACCACAGTTCTCCCTCCAACGAGCTCGCTTCTCGACCTATACCTCCGGAAAACGTGTCAGGGAGCATGCCAGGAGTGTGGGTTGAAGTCCTCGGAGCACGAGACCCGAAGATCGAAAGACTTATGACCAATACGGAGCAAAGGGAAGAAACCGTCGGGGGACCGCTTTTTACCCCAGGACGAGAAAACGGAGTCCGGGGCATTCCCGCTCGCGTTTTCTTGGGACGAGCACCGGAAGTCCTCGAGCTCAGCCCGTTTCCTTCGCTGCAAGTGCATTTCCAGTGGTTTCTGACACCGGACGAGCGTTCGCCACTCGTTGGAAGCTTCGGCCATCTATTGGACCGTTTTGGGTCGCACCACAGTTCTCCCTCCAACGAGCTCGCTTCCCGACCTATACCTCCGGAAAACGTGTCAGGGAGCATGCCAGGAGTGTGGGTTGAAGTCCTCGGAGCACAAGACCCGAAGGTCGAAAGACTTATGACCAATACGGAGCAAAGGGAAGAAACCGTCGGGGGACCGCTTTTTACCCCAGGACGAGAAAACGGAGTCCGGGGCATTCCCGCTCGCGTTTTCTTGGGACGAGCACCGGAAGTCCTCGAGCTCAGCCCGTTTCCTTCGCTGCAAGTGCATTTCCAGTGGTTTCTGACACCGGACGAGCGTTCGCCACTCGTTGGAGGCTTCGGCCATCTTTTGGACCGTTTTGGGTCGCACCACAGTTCTCCCTCCAACGAGCTCGCTTCCCGACCTATACCTCCGGAAAACGTGTCAGGGAGCATGCCAGGAGTGTGGGTTGAAGTCGTCGGAGCACGAGACCCGGAGATCGAAAGACTTATGACCAATACGGAGCAAAGGGAAGAAACCGTCGGGGGACCGCTTTTTACCCCAGGACGAGAAAACTGAGTCCGGGGCATTCCCGCTCGCGTTTTCTTGGGACGAGCACTGGAAGTCCTCGAGCTCAGCCCGTTTCCTTCGCTGCAAGTGCATTTCCAGTGGTTTTTGACACCGGACGAGCGTTCGCCACTCGTTGGAAGCTTCGGCCATCTTTTGGACCGTTTTGGGTCGCACCACAGTTCTCCCTCCAACGAGCTCGCTTCCCGACCTATACCTCCGGAAAACGTGTCAGGGAGCATGCCAGGAGTGTGGGTTGAAGTCCTCGGAGCACGAGACCCGAAGATCGAAAGACTTATGACCAATACAGAGCAAAGGGAAGAAACCGTCGGGGGACCGCTTTTTACCCCAGGACGAGAAAACTGAGTCCGAGGCATTCCCGCTCGCGTTTTCTTGGGACGAGCACCGTAAGTCCTCGAGCTCAGCCCGTCGCTGCAAGTGCATTTCCAGTGGTTTCTGACACCGGACGAGCGTTCGCCACTCGTTGGAAGCTTCGGCCATCTTTTGGACCGTTTTGGGTCGCACCACAGTTCTCCCTCCAACGAGCTCGCTTCCTGACCTATACCTCCGGAAAACGTGTCAGGGAGCATGCCAGGAGTGTGGGTTGAAGTCCTCGGAGCACGAGACCCGAAGATCGAATGACTTATGACCAATACGGAGCAAAGGGAAGAAACCGTCGGGGGACCGCTTTTTACCCCAGGACGAGAAAACTGAGTCCGGGGCATTCCCGCTCGCGTTTTCTTGGGACGAGCACCGGAAGTCCTCGAGCTCAGCCCGTTTCCTTCGCTGCAAGTGCATTTCCAGTGGTTTCTGACACCGGACGAGCGTTCGCCACTCGTTGGAAGCTTCGGCCATCTTTTGGACCGTTTTGGGTCGCACCACAGTTCTCCCTCCAACGAGCTCGCTTCCCGACCTATACCTCCGGAAAACGTGTCAGGGAGCATGCCAGGAGTGTGGGTTGAAGTCCTCGGAGCACGAGACCCGAAGATCGAAAGACTTATGACCAATACGGAGCAAAGGGAAGAAACCGTCGGGGGACCGCTTTTTACCCCAGGACGAGAAAACGGAGTCCGGGGCATTCCCGCTCGCGTTTTCTTGGGACGAGCACCCGAAGTCCTCGAGCTCAGCCCGTTTCCTTCGCTGCAAGTGCATTTCTGTTGGTTTCTGACACCGGACGAGCGTTCGCCACTCGTTGGAAGCTTCGGCCATCTTTTGGACCGTTTTGGGTCGCACCACAGTTCTCCCTCCAACGAGCTCGCTTCTCGACCTATACCTCCGGAAAACGTGTCAGGGAGCATGCCAGGAGTGTGCGTTGAAGTCCTCGGAGCACGAGACCCGAAGATCGAAAGACTTATGACCAATACGGAGCAAAGGGAAGAAACCGTCGGGGGACCGCTTTTTACCCCAGGACGAGAAAACTGAGTCCGGGGCATTCCCGCTCGCGTTTTCTTGGGACGAGCACCGGAAGTCCTCGAGCTCAGCCCGTTTCCTTCGCTGCAAGTGCATTTCCAGTGGTTTCTGACACCGGACGAGCGTTCGCCACTCGTTGGAAGCTTCGGCCATCTTTTGGACCGTTTTGGGTCGCACCACAGTTCTCCCTCCAACGAGCTCGCTTCCCGACCTATACCTCCGGAAAACGTGTCAGGGAGCATGCCAGGAGTGTGGGTTGAAGTCCTCGGAGCACGAGACCCGAAGATCGAAAGACTTATGACCAATACGGAGCAAAGGGAAGAAACCGTCGAGGGACCGCTTTTTACCCCAGGACGAGAAAACTGAGTCCGGGGCATTCCCGCTCGCGTTTTCTTGGGACGAGCACCGGAAGTCCTCGAGCTCAGCCCGTTTCCTTCGCTGCAAGTGCATTTCCAGTGGTTTCTGACACCGGACGAGCGTTCGCCACTCGTTGGAAGCTTCGGCCATCTTTTGGACCGTTTTGGGTCGCACCACAGTTCTCCCTCCAACGAGCTCGCTTCCCGACCTATACCTCCGGAAAACGTGTCAGGGAGCATGCCAGGAGTGTGGGTTGAAGTCCTCGGAGCACGAGACCCGAAGATCGAAAGACTTATGACCAATACGGAGCAAAGGGAAGAAACCGTCGGGGGACCGCTTTTTACCCCAGGACGAGAAAACGGAGTCCGGGGCATTCCCGCTCGCGTTTTCTTGGGACGAGCACCCGAAGTCCTCGAGCTCAGCCCGTTTCCTTCGCTGCAAGTGCATTTCTGTTGGTTTCTGACACCGGACGAGCGTTCGCCACTCGTTGGAAGCTTCGGCCATCTTTTGGACCGTTTTGGGTCGCACCACAGTTCTCCCTCCAACGAGCTCGCTTCTCGACCTATACCTCCGGAAAACGTGTCAGGGAGCATGCCAGGAGTGTGCGTTGAAGTCCTCGGAGCACGAGACCCGAAGATCGAAAGACTTATGACCAATACGGAGCAAAGGGAAGAAACCGTCGGGGGACCGCTTTTTACCCCAGGACGAGAAAACTGAGTCCGGGGCATTCCCGCTCGCGTTTTCTTGGGACGAGCACCGGAAGTCCTCGAGCTCAGCCCGTTTCCTTCGCTGCAAGTGCATTTCCAGTGGTTTCTGACACCGGACGAGCGTTCGCCACTCGTTGGAAGCTTCGGCCATCTTTTGGACCGTTTTGGGTCGCACCACAGTTCTCCCTCCAACGAGCTCGCTTCCCGACCTATACCTCCGGAAAATGTGTCAGGGAGCATGCCAGGAGTGTGGGTTGAAGTCCTCGGAGCACGAGACCCGAAGATCGAAAGACTTATGACCAATACGGAGCAAAGGGAAGAAACCGTCGAGGGACCGCTTTTTACCCCAGGACGAGAAAACTGAGTCCGGGGCATTCCCGCTCGCGTTTTCTTGGGACGAGCACCGGAAGTCCTCGAGCTCAGCCCGTTTCCTTCGCTGCAAGTGCATTTCCAGGGGTTTCTGACACCGGACGAGCGTTCGCCACTCGTTGGAAGCTTCGGCCATCTTTTGGACCGTTTTGGGTCGCACCACAGTTCTCCCTCCAACGAGCTCGCTTCCCGACCTATACCTCCGGAAAACGTGTCAGGGAGCATGCCAGGAGTGTGGGTTGAAGTCCTCGGAGCACGAGACCCGAAGATCGAAAGACTTATGACCAATACGGAGCAAAGGGAAGAAACCGTCGGGGGACCGCTTTTTACCCCAGGACGAGAAAACTGAGTCCGGGGCATTCCCGCTCGCGTTTTCTTGGGACGAGCACCGGAAGTCCGCGAGCTCAGCCCGTTTCCTTCGCTGCAAGTGCATTTCCAGTGGTTTCTGACACCGGACGAGCGTTCGCCACTCGTTGGAAGCTTCGGCCATCTTTTGGACCGTTTTGGGTCGCACCACAGTTCTCCCTCCAACGAGCTCGCTTCCCGACCTATACCTCCGGAAAACGTGTCAGGGAGCATGCCAGGAGTGTGGGTTGAAGTCCTCGGAGCACGAGACCCGAAGCTCGAAAGACTTATGACCAATACGGAGCAAAGGGAAGAAACTGTCGGGGGACCGCTTTTTCCCCAGGACGAGAAAACTGAGTCCGGGGCATTCCCGCTCGCGTTTTCTTGGGACGAGCACCGGAAGTGCTCGAGCTCAGCCCGTTTCCTTCGCTGCAAGTGCATTTCCAGTGGTTTCTGACACCGGACGAGCGTTCGCCACTCGTTGGAAGCTTCGGCCATCTTTTGGACCGTTTTGGGTCGCACCACAGTTCTCCCTCCAACGAGCTCGCTTCCCGACCTATACCTCCGGAAAACGTGTCAGGGAGCATGCCAGGAGTGTGGGTTGAAGTCCTCGGAGCACGAGACCCGAAGATCGAAAGACTTATGACCAATATGGAGCAAAGGGAAGAAATCGTCGGGGGACCGCTTTTTACCCCAGGACGAGAAAACTGAGTCCGGGGCATTCCCGCTCGCGTTTTCTTGGGACGAGCACCGGAAGTCCTCGAGCTCAGCCCGTTTCCTTCGCTGCAAGTGCATTTCCAGTGGTTTCTGACACCGGACGAGCGTTCGCCACTCGTTGGAAGCTTCGGCCATCTTTTGGACCGTTTTGGGTCGCACCACAGTTCTCCCTCCAACGAGCTCGCTTCCCGACCTATACCTCCGGAAAACATGTCAGGGAGCATGCCAGGAGTGTGGGTTGAAGTCCTCGGAGCACGAGACCCGAAGATCGAAAGACTTATGACCAATACGGAGCAAAGGGAAGAAACCGTCGGGGGACCGCTTTTTACCCCAGGACGAGAAAACGGAGTCCGGGGCATTCCCGCTAGCGTTTTCTTGGGACGAGCACCCGAAGTCCTCGAGCTCAGCCCGTTTCCTTCGCTGCAAGTGCATTTCTGTTGGTTTCTGACACCGGACGAGCGTTCTCCACTCGTTGGAAGCTTCAGCCATCTTTTGGACCGTTTTGGGTCGCACCACAGTTCTCCCTCCAACGAGCTCGCTTCCCGACCTATACCTCCGGAAAACGTGTCAGGGAGCATGCCAGAAGTGTGGGTTGAAGTCCTCGGAGCACGAGACCCGAAGATCGAAAGACTTATGACCAATACGGAGCAAAGGGAAGAAACTGTCGGGGGACCGCTTTTTACCCCAGGACGAGAAAACTGAGTCCGGGGCATTCCCGCTCGCGTTTTCTTGGGACGAGCACCGGAAGTCCTCGAGCTCAGCCCGTTTCCTTCGCTGCAAGTGCATTTCCAGTGGTTTCTGACACCGGACGAGCGTTCGCCACTCGTTGGAAGCTTCGGCCATCTTTTGGACCGTTTTGGGTCGCACCACAGTTCTCCCTCCAACGAGCTCGCTTCCCGACCTATACCTCCGGAAAACGTGTCAGGGAGCATGCCAGGAGTGTGGGTTGAAGTCCTTGGAGCACGAGACCCGAAGATCGAAAGACTTATGACCAATACGGAGCAAAGGGAAGAAACCGTCGGGGGACCGCTTTTTACCCCAGGACGAGAAAACTGAGTCCGGGGCATTCCCGCTCGCGTTTTCTTGGGACGAGCACCGAAAGTCCTCGAGCTCAGCCCGTTTCCTTCGCTACAAGTGCATTTCCAGTGGTTTCTGACACCGGACGAGCGTTCGCCACTCGTTGGAAGCTTCGGCCATCTTTTGGACCGTTATGGGTCGCACCACAGTTCTCCCTCCAACGAGCTCGCTTCCCGACCTATACCTCCGGAAAACGTGTCAGGGAGCATGCCAGGAGTGTGGGTTGAAGTCCTCGGAGCACGAGACCCGAAGATCGAAAGACTTATGACCAATACGGAGCAAAGGGAAGAAACCGTCGGGGGACCGCTTTTTACCCCTGGACGAGAAAACTGAGTCCGGGGCATTCCCGCTCGCGTTTTCTTGGGACGAGCACCGGAAGTCCGCGATCTCAGCCCGTTTCCTTCGCTGCAAGTGCATTTCCAGTGGTTTCTGACACCGGACGAGCGTTCGCCACTCGTTGGAAGCTTCGGCCATCTTTTGGACCGTTTTGGGTCGCACCACAGTTCTCCCTCCAACGAGCTCGCTTCCCGACCTATACCTCCGGAAAACGTGTCAGGGAGCATGCCAGGAGTGTGGGTTGAAGTCCTCAGAGCACGAGACCCGAAGATCGAAAGACTTATGACCAATACGGAGCAAAGGGAAGAAACCGTCGGGGGACCGCTTTTTACCCCAGGACGAGAAAACTGAGTCCGGGGCATTCCCGCTCGCGTTTTCTTGGGACGAGCACCGGAAGTCCTCGAGCTCAGCCCGTTTCCTTCGCTGCAAGTGCATTTCCAGTGGTTTCTGACACCGGACGAGCGTTCGCCACTCGTTGGAAGTTTCGGCCATCTTTTGGACCGTTTTGGGTCGCACCACAGTTCTCCCTCCAACGAGCTCGCTTCCCGACCTATACCTCCGGAAAACGTGTCAGGGCGCATGCCAGGAGTGTGGGTTGAAGTCCTCGGAGCACGAGACCCGAAGATCGAAAGACTTATGACCAATACGGAGCAAAGGGAAGAAACCGTCGGGGGACCGCTTTTTACCCCAGGACGAGAAAACTGAGTCCGGGGCATTCCCGCTCGCGTTTTCTTGGGACGAGCACCGGAAGTCCTCGAGCTCAGCCCGTTTCCTTCGCTGCAAGTGCATTTCCAGTGGTTTCTGACACCGGACGAGCGTTCGCCACTCGTTGGAAGCTTCGGCCATCTTTTGGACCGTTTTGGGTCGCACCACAGTTCTCCCTCCAACGAGCTCGCTTCCCGACCTATACCTCCGGAAAACATGTCAGGGAGCATGCCAGGAGTGTGGGTTGAAGTCCTCGGAGCACGAGACCCAAAGATCGAAAGACTTATGACCGATACGGAGCAAAGGGAAGAAACCGTCGGGGGACCGCTTTTTACCCCAGGACGAGAAAACTGAGTCCGGGGCATTCCCGCTCGCGTTTTCTTGGGACGAGCACCGAAAGTCCTCGAGCTCAGCCCGTTTCCTTCGTTGCAAGTGCATTTCCAGTGGTTTCTGACACCGGACGAGCGTTCGCCACTCGTTGGAAGCTTCGGCCATCTTTTGGACCGTTTTGGGTCGCACCACAGTTCTCCCTCCAACGAGCTCGCTTCCCGACCTATACCTCCGGAAAACGTGTCAGGGAGCATGCCAGGAGTGTGGGTTGAAGTCCTCGGAGCACGAGACCCGAAGATCGAAAGACTTATGACCAATACGGAGCAAAGGCAAGAAACCGTCGGGGGACCGCTTTTTACCCCAGGACGAGAAAACTGAGTCCGGGGCATTCGCGCTCGCGTTTTCTTGGGACGAGCACTGGAAGTCCTCGAGCTCAGCCCGTTTCCTTCGCTGCAAGTGCATTTCCAGTGGTTTCTGACACCGGACGAGCGTTCGCCACTCGTTGGAAGCTTCGGCCATCTTTTGGACCGTTTTGGGTCGCACCACAGTTCTCCCTCCAACGAGCTCGCTTCCCGACCTATACCTCCGGAAAACGTGTCAGGGAGCATGCCAGGAGTGTGGGTTGAAGTCCTCGGAGCACGAGACCCGAAGATCGAATGACTTATGACCAATACGGAGCAAAGGGAAGAAACCGTCGGGGGACCGCTTTTTACCCCAGGAGGAGAAAACTGAGTCCGGGGCATTCCCGCTCGCGTTTTCTTGGGACGAGCACCGGAAGTCCTCGAGCTCAGCCCGTTTCCTTCGCTGCAAGTGCATTTCCAGTGGTTTCTGACACCGGACGAGCGTTCGCCACTCGTTGGAAGCTTCGGCCATCTTTTGGACCGTTTTGGGTCGCACCACAGTTCTCCCTCCAACGAGCTCGCTTCCCGACCTATACCTCCGGAAAACGTGTCAGGGAGCATGCCAGGAGTGTGGGTTGAAGTCCTCGGAGCACGAGACCCGAAGATCGAAAGACTTATGACCAATACGGAGCAAAGGGAAGAAACCGTCGGGGGACCGCTTTTTACCCCAGGACGAGAAAACTGAGTCCGGGGCATTCCCGCTCGCGTTTTCTTGGGACGAGCACCGAAAGTCCTCGAGCTCAGCCCGTTTCCTTCGCTACAAGTGCATTTCCAGTGGTTTCTGACACCGGACGAGCGTTCGCCACTCGTTGGAAGCTTCGGCCATCTTTTGGACCGTTATGGGTCGCACCACAGTTCTCCCTCCAACGAGCTCGCTTCCCGACCTATACCTCCGGAAAACGTGTCAGGGAGCATGCCAGGAGTGTGGGTTGAAGTCCTCGGAGCACGAGACCCGAAGATCGAAAGACTTATGACCAATACGGAGCAAAGGGAAGAAACCGTCGGGGGACCGCTTTTTACCCCTGGACGAGAAAACTGAGTCCGGGGCATTCCCGCTCGCGTTTTCTTGGGACGAGCACCGGAAGTCCGCGATCTCAGCCCGTTTCCTTCGCTGCAAGTGCATTTCCAGTGGTTTCTGACACCGGACGAGCGTTCGCCACTCGTTGGAAGCTTCGGCCATCTTTTGGACCGTTTTGGGTCGCACCACAGTTCTCCCTCCAACGAGCTCGCTTCCCGACCTATACCTCCGGAAAACGTGTCAGGGAGCATGCCAGGAGTGTGGGTTGAAGTCCTCAGAGCACGAGACCCGAAGATCGAAAGACTTATGACCAATACGGAGCAAAGGGAAGAAACCGTCGGGGGACCGCTTTTTACCCCAGGACGAGAAAACTGAGTCCGGGGCATTCCCGCTCGCGTTTTCTTGGGACGAGCACCGGAAGTCCTCGAGCTCAGCCCGTTTCCTTCGCTGCAAGTGCATTTCCAGTGGTTTCTGACACCGGACGAGCGTTCGCCACTCGTTGGAAGTTTCGGCCATCTTTTGGACCGTTTTGGGTCGCACCACAGTTCTCCCTCCAACGAGCTCGCTTCCCGACCTATACCTCCGGAAAACGTGTCAGGGCGCATGCCAGGAGTGTGGGTTGAAGTCCTCGGAGCACGAGACCCGAAGATCGAAAGACTTATGACCAATACGGAGCAAAGGGAAGAAACCGTCGGGGGACCGCTTTTTACCCCAGGACGAGAAAACTGAGTCCGGGGCATTCCCGCTCGCGTTTTCTTGGGACGAGCACCGGAAGTCCTCGAGCTCAGCCCGTTTCCTTCGCTGCAAGTGCATTTCCAGTGGTTTCTGACACCGGACGAGCGTTCGCCACTCGTTGGAAGCTTCGGCCATCTTTTGGACCGTTTTGGGTCGCACCACAGTTCTCCCTCCAACGAGCTCGCTTCCCGACCTATACCTCCGGAAAACATGTCAGGGAGCATGCCAGGAGTGTGGGTTGAAGTCCTCGGAGCACGAGACCCAAAGATCGAAAGACTTATGACCGATACGGAGCAAAGGGAAGAAACCGTCGGGGGACCGCTTTTTACCCCAGGACGAGAAAACTGAGTCCGGGGCATTCCCGCTCGCGTTTTCTTGGGACGAGCACCGAAAGTCCTCGAGCTCAGCCCGTTTCCTTCGTTGCAAGTGCATTTCCAGTGGTTTCTGACACCGGACGAGCGTTCGCCACTCGTTGGAAGCTTCGGCCATCTTTTGGACCGTTTTGGGTCGCACCACAGTTCTCCCTCCAACGAGCTCGCTTCCCGACCTATACCTCCGGAAAACGTGTCAGGGAGCATGCCAGGAGTGTGGGTTGAAGTCCTCGGAGCACGAGACCCAAAGATCGAAAGACTTATGACCAATACGGAGCAAAGGCAAGAAACCGTCGGGGGACCGCTTTTTACCCCAGGACGAGAAAACTGAGTCCGGGGCATTCGCGCTCGCGTTTTCTTGGGACGAGCACTGGAAGTCCTCGAGCTCAGCCCGTTTCCTTCGCTGCAAGTGCATTTCCAGTGGTTTCTGACACCGGACGAGCGTTCGCCACTCGTTGGAAGCTTCGGCCATCTTTTGGACCGTTTTGGGTCGCACCACAGTTCTCCCTCCAACGAGCTCGCTTCCCGACCTATACCTCCGGAAAACGTGTCAGGGAGCATGCCAGGAGTGTGGGTTGAAGTCCTCGGAGCACGAGACCCGAAGATCGAATGACTTATGACCAATACGGAGCAAAGGGAAGAAACCGTCGGGGGACCGCTTTTTACCCCAGGACGAGGAAACTGAGTCCGGGGCATTCCCGCTCGCGTTTTCTTGGGACGAGCACCGGAAGTCCTCGAGCTCAGCCCGTTTCCTTCGCTGCAAGTGCATTTCCAGTGGTTTCTGACACCGGACGAGCGTTCACCACTCGTTGGAAGCTTCGGCCATCTTTTGGACCGTTTTGGGTCGCACCACAGTTCTCCCTCCAACGAGCTCGCTTCCCGACCTATACCTCCGGAAAACGTGTCAGGGAGCATGCCAGGAGTGTGGGTTGAAGTCCTCGGAGCACGAGACCCGAAGATCGAAAGACTTATGACCAATACGGAGCAAAGGGAAGAAACCGTCGGGGGACCGCTTTTTACCCCAGGACGAGAAAACTGAGTCCGGGGCATTCCCGCTCGCGTTTTCTTGGGAAGAGCACCGGAAGTCCTCGAGCTCAGCCCGTTTCCTTCGCTGCAAGTGCATTTCCAGTGGTTTCTGACACCGGACGAGCGTTCGCCACTCGTTGGAAGCTTCGGCCATCTTTTGGACCGTTTTGGGTCGCACCACAGTTCTCCCTCCAACGAGCTCGCTTCCCGACCTATACCTCCGGAAAACGTGTCAGGGAGCATGCCAGGAGTGTGGGTTGAAGTCCTCGGAGCACGAGACCCGAAGATCGAAAGACTTATGACCAATACGGAGCAAAGGGAAGAAACCGTCGGGGGACCGCTTTTTACCCCAGGACGAGAAAACTGAGTCCGGGGCATTCCCGCTCGCGTTTTCTTGGGAAGAGCACCGGGAGTCCTCGAGCTCAGCCCGTTTCCTTCGCTGCAAGTGCATTTCCAGTGGTTTCTGACACCGGACGAGCGTTCGCCACTCGTTGGAAGCTTCGGCCATCTTTTGGACCGTTTTGGGTCGCACCACAGTTCTCCCTCCAACGAGCTCGCTTCCCGATCTATACCTCCGGAAAACGTGTCAGGGAGCATGCCAGGAGTGTGGGTTGAAGTCCTCGGAGCACGAGACCCGAAGATCGAAAGACTTATGACCAATACGGAGCAAAGGGAAGAAACCGTCGGGGGACCGCTTTTTACCCCAGGACGAGAAAACTGAGTCCGGGGCATTCCCGCTCGCGTTTTCTTGGGACGAGCACCGGAAGTCCTCGAACTCAGCCCGTTTCCTTCGCTGCAAGTGCATTTCCAGTGGTTTCTGACACCGGACGAGCGTTCGCCACTCGTTGGAAGCTTCGGCCATCTTTTGGACCGTTTTGGGTCGCACCACAGTTCTCCCTCCAACGAGCTCGCTTCCCGACCTACACCTCCGGAAAACGTGTCAGGGAGCATGCCAGGAGTGTGGGTTGAAGTCCTCGGAGCACGAGACCCGAAGATCGAAAGACTTATGACCAATACGGAGCAAAGGGAAGAAACCGTCGGGGGACCGCTTTTTACCCCAGGACGAGAAAACTGAGTCCGGGGCATTCCCGCTCGCGTTTTCTTGGGACGAGCACCGGAAGACCTCGAGCTCAGCCCGTTTCCTTCGCTGCAAGTGCATTTCCAGTGGTTTCTGACACCGGACGAGCGTTCGCCACTCGTTGGAAGCTTCGGCCATCTTTTGGACCGTTAGTGGTCGCACCACAGTTCTCCCTCCAACGAGCTCGCTTCCCGACCTACACCTCCGGAAAACGTGTCAGGGAGCATGCCAGGAGTGTGGGTTGAAGTCCTCGGAGCACGAGACCCGAAGATCGAAAGACTTATGACCAATACGTAGCAAAGGGAAGAAACCGTCGGGGGACCGCTTTTTACCCCAGAACGAGAAAACTGAGTCCGGGGCATTCCCGCTCGCGTTTTCTTGGGACGAGCACCGGAAGTCCTCGAGCTCAGCCCGTTTCCTTCGCTGCAAGTGCATTTCCAGTGGTTTCTGACACCGGACGAGCGTTCGCCACTCGTTGGAAGCTTCGGCCATCTTTTGGACCGTTTTGGGTCGCACCACAGTTCTCCCTCCAACGAGCTCGCTTCCCGACCTACACCTCCGGAAAACGTGTCAGGGAGCATGCCAGGAGTGTGGGTTGAAGTCCTCGGAGCACGAGACCCGAAGATCGAAAGACTTATGACCAATACGGAGCAAAGGGAAGAAACCGTCGGGGGACCGCTTTTTACCCCAGGACGAGAAAACTGAGTCCGGGGCATTCCCGCTCGCGTTTTCTTGGGACGAGCACCGGAAGTCCTCGAGCTCAGCCCGTTTCCTTCGCTGCAAGTGCATTTCCAGTGGTTTCTGACACCGGACGAGCGTTCGCCACTCGTTGGAAGCTTCGGCCATCTTTTGGACCGTTTTGGGTCGCACCACAGTTCTCCCTCCAACGAGCTCGCTTCCCGACCTATACCTCCGGAAAACGTGTCAGGGAGCATGCCAGGAGTGTGGGTTGAAGTCCTCGGAGCACGAGACCCGAAGATCGAAAGACTTATGACCAATACGGAGCAAAGGGAAGAAACCGTCGGGGGACCGCTTTTTACCCCAGGACGAGAAAACTGAGTCCGGGGCATTCCCGCTCGCGTTTTCTTGGGAAGAGCACCGGAAGTCCTCGAGCTCAGCCCGTTTCCTTCGCTGCAAGTGCATTTCCAGTGGTTTCTGACACCGGACGAGCGTTCGCCACTCGTTGGAAGCTTCGGCCATCTTTTGGACCGTTTTGGGTCGCACCACAGTTCTCCCTCCAACGAGCTCGCTTCCCGACCTATACCTCCGGAAAACGTGTCAGGGAGCATGCCAGGAGTGTGGGTTGAAGTCCTCGGAGCACGAGACCCGAAGATCGAAAGACTTATGACCAATACGGAGCAAAGGGAAGAAACCGTCGGGGGACCGCTTTTTACCCCAGGACGAGAAAACTGAGTCCGGGGCATTCCCGCTCGCGTTTTCTTGGGAAGAGCACCGGAAGTCCTCGAGCTCAGCCCGTTTCCTTCGCTGCAAGTGCATTTCCAGTGGTTTCTGACACCGGACGAGCGTTCGCCACTCGTTGGAAGCTTCGGCCATCTTTTGGACCGTTTTGGGTCGCACCACAGTTCTCCCTCCAACGAGCTCGCTTCCCGATCTATACCTCCGGAAAACGTGTCAGGGAGCATGCCAGGAGTGTGGGTTGAAGTCCTCGGAGCACGAGACCCGAAGATCGAAAGACTTATGACCAATACGGAGCAAAGGGAAGAAACCGTCGGGGGACCGCTTTTTACCCCAGGACGAGAAAACTGAGTCCGGGGCATTCCCGCTCGCGTTTTCTTGGGACGAGCACCGGAAGTCCTCGAGCTCAGCCCGTTTCCTTCGCTGCAAGTGCATTTCCAGTGGTTTCTGACACCGGACGAGCGTTCGCCACTCGTTGGAAGCTTCGGCCATCTTTTGGACCGTTTTGGGTCGCACCACAGTTCTCCCTCCAACGAGCTCGCTTCCCGACCTACACCTCCGGAAAACGTGTCAGGGAGCATGCCAGGAGTGTGGGTTGAAGTCCTCGGAGCACGAGACCCGAAGATCGAAAGACTTATGACCAATACGGAGCAAAGGGAAGAAACCGTCGGGGGACCGCTTTTTACCCCAGGACGAGAAAACTGAGTCCGGGGCATTCCCGCTCGCGTTTTCTTGGGACGAGCACCGGAAGACCTCGAGCTCAGCCCGTTTCCTTCGCTGCAAGTGCATTTCCAGTGGTTTCTGACACCGGACGAGCGTTCGCCACTCGTTGGAAGCTTCGGCCATCTTTTGGACCGTTAGTGGTCGCACCACAGTTCTCCCTCCAACGAGCTCGCTTCCCGACCTATACCTCCGGAAAACGTGTCAGGGAGCATGCCAGGAGTGTGGGTTGAAGTCCTCGGAGCACGAGACCCGAAGATCGGAAGACTTATGACCAATACGGAGCAAAGGGAAGAAACCGTCGGGGGACCGCTTTTTACCCCAGGACGAGAAAACTGAGTCCGGGGCATTCCCGCTCGCGTTTTCTTGGGACGAGCACCGGAAGTCCTCGAGCTCAGCCCGTTTCCTTCGCTGCAAGTGCATTTCCAGTGGTTTCTGACACCGGACGAGCGTTCGCCACTCGTTGGAAGCTTCGGCCATCTTTTGGACCGTTTTGGGTCGCACCACAGTTCTCCCTCCAACGAGCTCGCTTCCCGACCTATACCTCCGGAAAACGTGTCAGGGAGCATGCCAGGAGTGTGGGTTGAAGTCCTCGGAGCACGAGACCCGAAGATCGAAAGACTTATGACCAATACGGAGCAAAGGGAAGAAACCGTCGGGGGACCGCTTTTTACCCCAGGACGAGAAAACTGAGTCCGGGGCATTCCCGCTCGCGTTTTCTTGGGACGAGCACCGGAAGTCCTCGAGCTCAGCCCGTTTCCTTCGCTGCAAGTGCATTTCCAGTGGTTTCTGACACCGGACGAGCGTTCGCCACTCGTTGGAAGCTTCGGCCATCTTTTGGACCGTTTTGGGTCGCACCACAGTTCTCCCTCCAACGAGCTCGCTTCCCGACCTATACCTCCGGAAAACGTGTCAGGGAGCATGCCAGGAGTGTGGGTTGAAGTCCTCGGAGCACGAGACCCGAAGATCGAAAGACTTATGACCAATACGGAGCAAAGGGAAGAAACCGTCGGGGGACCGCTTTTTACCCCAGGACGAGAAAACTGAGTCCGGGGCATTCCCGCTCGCGTTTTCTTGGGACGAGCACCGGAAGTCCTCGAGCTCAGCCCGTTTCCTTCGCTGCAAGTGCATTTCCAGTGGTTTCTGACACCGGACGAGCGTTCGCCACTCGTTGGAAGCTTCGGCCATCTTTTGGACCGTTTTGGGTCGCACCACAGTTCTCCCTCCAACGAGCTCGCTTCCCGACCTATACCTCCGGAAAACGTGTCAGGGAGCATGCCAGGAGTGTGGGTTGAAGTCCTCGGAGCACGAGACCCGAAGATCGAAAGACTTATGACCAATACGGAGCAAAGGGAAGAAACCGTCGGGGGACCGCTTTTTACCCCAGGACGAGAAAACTGAGTCCGGGGCATTCCCGCTCGCGTTTTCTTGGGACGAGCACCGGAAGTCCTCGAGCTCAGCCCGTTTCCTTCGCTGCAAGTGCATTTCCAGTGGTTTCTGACACCGGACGAGCGTTCGCCACTCGTTGGAAGCTTCGGCCATCTTTTGGACCGTTTTGGGTCGCACCACAGTTCTCCCTCCAACGAGCTCGCTTCCCGACCTATACCTCCGGAAAACGTGTCAGGGAGCATGCCAGGAGTGTGGGTTGAAGTCCTCGGAGCACGAGACCCGAAGATCGAAAGACTTATGACCAATACGGAGCAAAGGGAAGAAACCGTCGGGGGACCGCTTTTTACCCCAGGACGAGAAAACTGAGTCCGGGGCATTCCCGCTCGCGTTTTCTTGGGACGAGCACCGGAAGTCCTCGAGCTCAGCCCGTTTCCTTCGCTGCAAGTGCATTTCCAGTGGTTTCTGACACCGGACGAGCGTTCGCCACTCGTTGGAAGCTTCGGCCATCTTTTGGACCGTTTTGGGTCGCACCACAGTTCTCCCTCCAACGAGCTCGCTTCCCGACCTATACCTCCGGAAAACGTGTCAGGGAGCATGCCAGGAGTGTGGGTTGAAGTCCTCGGAGCACGAGACCCGAAGATCGAAAGACTTATGACCAATACGGAGCAAAGGGAAGAAACCGTCGGGGGACCGCTTTTTACCCCAGGACGAGAAAACTGAGTCCGGGGCATTCCCGCTCGCGTTTTCTTGGGACGAGCACCGGAAGTCCTCGAGCTCAGCCCGTTTCCTTCGCTGCAAGTGCATTTCCAGTGGTTTCTGACACCGGACGAGCGTTCGCCACTCGTTGGAAGCTTCGGCCATCTTTTGGACCGTTTTGGGTCGCACCACAGTTCTCCCTCCAACGAGCTCGCTTCCCGACCTATACCTCCGGAAAACGTGTCAGGGAGCATGCCAGGAGTGTGGGTTGAAGTCCTCGGAGCACGAGACCCGAAGATCGAAAGACTTATGACCAATACGGAGCAAAGGGAAGAAACCGTCGGGGGACCGCTTTTTACCCCAGGACGAGAAAACTGAGTCCGGGGCATTCCCGCTCGCGTTTTCTTGGGACGAGCACCGGAAGTCCTCGAGTTCAGCCCGTTTCCTTCGCTGCAAGTGCATTTCCAGTGGTTTCTGACACCGGACGAGCGTTCGCCACTCGTTGGAAGCTTCGGCCATCTTTTGGACCGTTTTGGGTCGCACCACAGTTCTCCCTCCAACGAGCTCGCTTCCCGACCTATACCTCCGGAAAACGTGTCAGGGAGCATGCCAGGAGTGTGGGTTGAAGTCCTCGGAGCACGAGACCCGAAGATCGAAAGACTTATGACCAATACGGAGCAAAGGGAAGAAACCGTCGGGGGACCGCTTTTTACCCCAGGACGAGAAAACTGAGTCCGGGGCATTCCCGCTCGCGTTTTCTTGGGACGAGCACCGGAAGTCCTCGAGCTCAGCCCGTTTCCTTCGCTGCAAGTGCATTTCCAGTGGTTTCTGACACCGGACGAGCGTTCGCCACTCGTTGGAAGCTTCGGCCATCTTT
Source organism: Cucumis melo (assembly GCF_025177605.1). Classification (NCBI taxonomy): domain Eukaryota; kingdom Viridiplantae; phylum Streptophyta; class Magnoliopsida; order Cucurbitales; family Cucurbitaceae; genus Cucumis; species Cucumis melo. The sequence continues at coordinate 5,055 of NW_026123732.1, read as the reverse complement.
TGGACCGTTTTGGGTCGCACCACAGTTCTCCCTCCAACGAGCTCGCTTCCCGACCTATACCTCCGGAAAACGTGTCAGGGAGCATGCCAGGAGTGTGGGTTGAAGTCCTCGGAGCACGAGACCCGAAGATCGAAAGACTTATGACCAATACGGAGCAAAGGGAAGAAACCGTCGGGGGACCGCTTTTTTACCCCAGGACGAGAAAACTGAGTCCGGGGCATTCTCGCTCGCGTTTTCTTGGGACGAGCACCGGAAGTCCTCGAGCTCAGCCCGTTTCCTTCGCTGCAAGTGCATTTCCAGTGGTTTCTGACACCGGACGAGCGTTCGCCACTCGTTGGAAGCTTCGGCCATCTTTTGGACCGTTTTGGGTCGCACCACAGTTCTCCCTCCAACGAGCTCGCTTCCCGACCTATACCTCCGGAAAACGTGTCAGGGAGCATGCCAGGAGTGTGGGTTGAAGTCCTCGGAGCACGAGACCCGAAGATCGAAAGACTTATGACCAATACGGAGCAAAGGGAAGAAACCGTCGGGGGACCGCTTTTTACCCCAGGACGAGAAAACTGAGTCCGGGGCATTCCCGCTCGCGTTTTCTTGGGACGAGCACCGGAAGTCCTCGAGCTCAGCCCGTTTCCTTCGCTGCAAGTGCATTTCCAGTGGTTTCTGACACCGGACGAGCGTTCGCCACTCGTTGGAAGCTTCGGCCATCTTTTGGACCGTTTTGGGTCGCACCACAGTTCTCCCTCCAACGAGCTCGCTTCCCGACCTATACCTCCGGAAAACGTGTCAGGGAGCATGCCAGGAGTGTGGGTTGAAGTCCTCGGAGCACGAGACCCGAAGATCGAAAGACTTATGACCAATACGGAGCAAAGGGAAGAAACCGTCGGGGGACCGCTTTTTACCCCAGGACGAGAAAACTGAGTCCGGGGCATTCCCGCTCGCGTTTTCTTGGGACGAGCACCGGAAGTCCTCGAGCTCAGCCCGTTTCCTTCGCTGCAAGTGCATTTCCAGTGGTTTCTGACACCGGACGAGCGTTCGCCACTCGTTGGAAGCTTCGGCCATCTTTTGGACCGTTTTGGGTCGCACCACAGTTCTCCCTCCAACGAGCTCGCTTCCCGACCTATACCTCCGGAAAACGTGTCAGGGAGCATGCCAGGAGTGTGGGTTGAAGTCCTCGGAGCACGAGACCCGAAGATCGAAAGACTTATGACCAATACGGAGCAAAGGGAAGAAACCGTCGGGGGACCGCTTTTTTACCCCAGGACGAGAAAACTGAGTCCGGGGCATTCCCGCTCGCGTTTTCTTGGGACGAGCACCGGAAGTCCTCGAGCTCAGCCCGTTTCCTTCGCTGCAAGTGCATTTCCAGTGGTTTCTGACACCGGACGAGCGTTCGCCACTCGTTGGAAGCTTCGGCCATCTTTTGGACCGTTTTGGGTCGCACCACAGTTCTCCCTCCAACGAGCTCGCTTCCCGACCTATACCTCTGGAAAACGTGTCAGGGAGCATGCCAGGAGTGTGGGTTGAAGTCCTCGGAGCACGAGACCCGAAGATCGAAAGACTTATGACCAATACGGAGCAAAGGGAAGAAACCGTCGGGGGACCGCTTTTTACCCCAGGACGAGAAAACTGAGTCCGGGGCATTCCCGCTCGCGTTTTCTTGGGACGAGCACCGGAAGTCCTCGAGCTCAGCCCGTTTCCTTCGCTGCAAGTGCATTTCCAGTGGTTTCTGACACCGGACGAGCGTTCGCCACTCGTTGGAAGCTTCGGCCATCTTTTGGACCGTTTTGGGTCGCACCACAGTTCTCCCTCCAACGAGCTCGCTTCCCGACCTATACCTCCGGAAAACGTGTCAGGGAGCATGCCAGGAGTGTGGGTTGAAGTCCTCGGAGCACGAGACCCGAAGATCGAAAGACTTATGACCAATACGGAGCAAAGGGAAGAAACCGTCGGGGGACCGCTTTTTACCCCAGGACGAGAAAACTGAGTCCGGGGCATTCCCGCTCGCGTTTTCTTGGGACGAGCACCGGAAGTCCTCGAGCTCAGCCCGTTTCCTTCGCTGCAAGTGCATTTCCAGTGGTTTCTGACACCGGACGAGCGTTCGCCACTCGTTGGAAGCTTCGGCCATCTTTTGGACCGTTTTGGGTCGCACCACAGTTCTCCCTCCAACGAGCTCGCTTCCCGACCTATACCTCCGGAAAACGTGTCAGGGAGCATGCCAGGAGTGTGGGTTGAAGTCCTCGGAGCACGAGACCCGAAGATCGAAAGACTTATGACCAATACGGAGCAAAGGGAAGAAACCGTCGGGGGACCGCTTTTTACCCCAGGACGAGAAAACTGAGTCCGGGGCATTCCCCGCTCGCGTTTTCTTGGGACGAGCACCGGAAGTCCTCGAGCTCAGCCCGTTTCCTTCGCTGCAAGTGCATTTCCAGTGGTTTCTGACACCGGACGAGCGTTCGCCACTCGTTGGAAGCTTCGGCCATCTTTTGGACCGTTTTGGGTCGCACCACAGTTCTCCCTCCAACGAGCTCGCTTCCCGACCTATACCTCCGGAAAACGTGTCAGGGAGCATGCCAGGAGTGTGGGTTGAAGTCCTCGGAGCACGAGACCCGAAGATCGAAAGACTTATGACCAATACGGAGCAAAGGGAAGAAACCGTCGGGGGACCGCTTTTTACCCCAGGACGAGAAAACTGAGTCCGGGGCATTCCCGCTCGCGTTTTCTTGGGACGAGCACCGGAAGTCCTCGAGCTCAGTCCGTTTCCTTCGCTGCAAGTGCATTTCCAGTGGTTTCTGACACCGGACGAGCGTTCGCCACTCGTTGGAAGCTTCGGCCATCTTTTGGACCGTTTTGGGTCGCACCACAGTTCTCCCTCCAACGAGCTCGCTTCCCGACCTATACCTCCGGAAAACGTGTCAGGGAGCATGCCAGGAGTGTGGGTTGAAGTCCTCGGAGCACGAGACCCGAAGATCGAAAGACTTATGACCAATACGGAGCAAAGGGAAGAAACCGTCGGGGGACCGCTTTTTACCCCAGGACGAGAAAACTGAGTCCGGGGCATTCCCGCTCGCGTTTTCTTGGGACGAGCACTGGAAGTCCTCGAGCTCAGCCCGTTTCCTTCGCTGCAAGTGCATTTCCAGTGGTTTCTGACACCGGACGAGCGTTCGCCACTCGTTGGAAGCTTCGGCCATCTTTTGGACCGTTTTGGGTCGCACCACAGTTCTCCCTCCAACGAGCTCGCTTCCCGACCTATACCTCCGGAAAACGTGTCAGGGAGCATGCCAGGAGTGTGGGTTGAAGTCCTCGGAGCACGAGACCCGAAGATCGAAAGACTTATGACCAATACGGAGCAAAGGGAAGAAACCGTCGGGGGACTGCTTTTTACCCCAGGACGAGAAAACTGAGTCCGGGGCATTCCCGCTCGCGTTTTCTTGGGACGAGCACCGGAAGTCCTCGAGCTCAGCCCGTTTCCTTCGCTGCAAGTGCATTTCCAGTGGTTTCTGACACCAGACGAGCGTTCGCCACTCGTTGGAAGCTTCGGCCATCTTTTGGACCGTTTTGGGTCGCACCACAGTTCTCCCTCCAACGAGCTCGCTTCCCGACCTATACCTCCGGAAAACGTGTCAGGGAGCATGCCAGGAGTGTGGGTTGAAGTCCTCGGAGCACGAGACCCGAAGATCGAAAGACTTATGACCAATACGGAGCAAAGGGAAGAAACCGTCGAGGGACCGCTTTTTACCCCAGGACGAGAAAACTGAGTCCGGGGCATTCCCGCTCGCGTTTTCTTGGGACGAGCACCGGAAGTCCTCGAGCTCAGCCCGTTTCCTTCGCTGCAAGTGCATTTCCAGTGGTTTCTGACACCGGACGAGCGTTCGCCACTCGTTGGAAGCTTCGGCCATCTTTTGGACCGTTTTGGGTCGCACCACAGTTCTCCCTCCAACGAGCTCGCTTCCCGACCTATACCTCCGGAAAACGTGTCAGGGAGCATGCCAGGAGTGTGGGTTGAAGTCCTCGGAGCACGAGACCCAAAGATCGAAAGACTTATGACCAATACGGAGCAAAGGGAAGAAACCGTCGGGGGACCGCTTTTTACCCCAGGACGAGAAAACTGAGTCCGGGGCATTCCCGCTCGCGTTTTTTTGGGACGAGCACCGGAAGTCCTCGAGCTCAGCCCGTTTCCTTCGCTGCAAGTGCATTTCCAGTGGTTTCTGACACCGGACGAGCGTTCGCCACTCGTTGGAAGCTTCGGCCATCTTTTGGACCGTTTTGGGTCGCACCACAGTTCTCCCTCCAACGAGCTCGCTTCCCGACCTATACCTCCGGAAAACGTGTCAGGGAGCATGCCAGGAGTGTGGGTTGAAGTCCTCGGAGCACGAGACCCGAAGATCGAAAGACTTATGACCAATACGGAGCAAAGGGAAGAAACCGTCGGGGGACCGCTTTTTACCCCAGGACGAGAAAACTGAGTCCGGGGCATTCCCGCTCGCGTTTTCTTGGGACGAGCACCGGAAGTCCTCGAGCTCAGCCCGTTTCCTTCGCTGCAAGTGCATTTCCAGTGGTTTCTGACACCGGACGAGCGTTCGCCACTCGTTGGAAGCTTCGGCCATCTTTTGGACCGTTTTGGGTCGCACCACAGTTCTCCCTCCAACGAGCTCGCTTCCCGACCTATACCTCTGGAAAACGTGTCAGGGAGCATGCCAGGAGTGTGGGTTGAAGTCCTCGGAGCACGAGACCCGAAGATCGAAAGACTTATGACCAATACGGAGCAAAGGGAAGAAACCGTCGGGGGACCGCTTTTTACCCCAGGACGAGAAAACTGAGTCCGGGGCATTCCCGCTCGCGTTTTCTTGGGACGAGCACCGGAAGTCCTCGAGCTCAGCCCGTTTCCTTCGCTGCAAGTGCATTTCCAGTGGTTTCTGACACCGGACGAGCGTTCGCCACTCGTTGGAAGCTTCGGCCATCTTTTGGACCGTTTTGGGTCGCACCACAGTTCTCCCTCCAACGAGCTCGCTTCCCGACCTATACCTCCGGAAAACGTGTCAGGGAGCATGCCAGGAGTGT